>NC_064261.1:7379166-7687500 GCF_003254725.2 Canis lupus dingo | reverse complement strand
AGAAATTCTTTAGCTTACAAAGGAAACTAGATGTCTAGGATCTTTCTCTTTTTTTTTTCATCAAAATATGTTGATTAATTTCAGCTTAGTTATACTTTCACTAAAGAAATTTCTTTCATCTAACCTATAAGAGTTAACTCGATGCTTTCACTGTGAATGTCTTACTGATCTTCTGAAGTTGCTATGTTTTGAAGACTCCTACTGTTTAATTTCTTCTAATCAGCCCTGGCAAGTAGACAACAGCACAGGTGGAACTAAAATTCTATTTTCCTGTTAAACTCTCCTCTGAAGTCTCAGGATCATCTGACTTAGGCCTGGCTGCGCATTCAAATCAGAGAGAACTATTATGGAGCACCGCACCTCAGACTCTGTTGGATGAATAGGCATCTGGTGTCTTCTGCAAACACACTTAGGTAATGAGTCCACTCAGGTTCCATTTCAATAAAGTCACTGAGTAAGGGAAAATTGCCCTCTGCCTTTGAAAGGAGATGGGTTTCGGGAACCTGGGAGGCTCAGCGGTTGAGCATTTGCCTTTGGCTCAGGGCTTCATCCCGGGTCCAGGGATCCAGTCCCACGTCAGGCTCCATGCATGGAGCCTGCTTCTCCCTCTGCCTGTGTCTCTGCCTCTCTCTGTGTCTCTCATGAATAAATAAATAAAATCTTAAGAAAAAAACTTGAAAGGAGATGGGTTTCAACATTCTTCTCCCCTAGGGTCTTCTGCTGATTGCTCTTTATAGTCCTATCCAGAATATGAACATCCTCTTAATTTATATTTGTTTTCATGCCATTTAACCATGTTTAATTGAACGTCTACAGATTATATTTTAAGTTCCTTAACATATCAATGATTGCAAACTCAAACAATTATTTTCAGAATGGTTACTCTTTCAGTGTCTTCTATCATTCGGCGTTTCAACACCCAAACCTATTTGCACCTGGCCATGTGATCCCAGTGTCCTCTCTTCTCACTGAGTTCTGTTTGCACAGGACTGTGGTCATTTTACCATGCACACAGAACAAGAGGGGAAGTGGTGTCGTTTAACTAAATTGTCAAATAATCCATCAGAAAGTTAATTTCAAATGGCCAGAAATTGAACGGACTAATATTTACATGTACCATTTAGTGGCTTTTGATATGAATTGGGAGTGATTCCTTAATAGCAATGAAAAGCTCCATGTTAGTCATGCCCCAAACAAAATTTATTTCATATACATCATAGGAGAAAAAAAATTCTACTTGTATATAACACAGAAACAATGGGTTGTCAAAAGGATATTCTCAATACAGCTTAATTTGGAGATAATCATTATGACAGATCACTCAAATTTAACAGCTTGAGGAAAACATGTTTTAAAAAGTAGTCAACAAGAACAACACTTCATTCTCAAATATATAAGGAGGATATATACTTCCCCATATGAAACATTACAAACATTTCTTCCTATATGATGATTTTATTATTTTAATAACTGAATTTTAACAAAAAGTTTTAATGAAAGTGAGTTTTTGAGTCAATGAAAGAAAATAAAATTACTGAAATAATGTTAATAAAAATGGGATGGCAATATGATTAAATATGATGTATACATGAAATATAACTGAGAAGAAAATTACCTCTAAATATCCTCATAGTTAAGACAATAAGATTATTAATTACTCGGTTTTGGTTGATTAAGCAGATTAAGCACATTAGTGCACCAAAAGAATTCATTTTTTGAAAATAATTTCCTTTTACAAGATGTATTAATGAGCATGAGTTTCAATTATTAATAAATGTCTTAAGATTCTTAAATAATACTACTTTAAAATATTTTAATATAAATTCGAAATAATGTAGTTTAGATGCTTAACTTAAAATGTATTCTAAGAAATTTAAATAGATTCATAAAATGGATGTTTTATTAAGAAGCATGATAGTCTTATATACACTGTATCAATGCTGTAGACTATAAAGCTAGGTATGCAGTAGGCCTTCCATAAATACATTTTTGAATAAATAACTACTAAACAATTTATACAAAGCATAATAAACCGATCTTTTAATGAATTTCTTCAAATATGAACTATCTCATATGGCTTTCTGGTAATGATTAAGTTTTAGACCTTTAAGATATATGAGATCAGATATTATCTGTTAACATTAAGACCAAGTAAATAAATAAGTGGGGAGACTTAATGAAAGCACATCACCAAATATTTTAAATAAAATTTAATTTTTAGAATTTTTTATTTTGAGATTTATAGAAAAATCAAAAATATACTACAATCAGTTCTCATGTACCCTGTACCAAATTTTCCCTTTTATTAATATCTTCTATTACTATATGGAAAATTTGACACAATAATGGATATCGATTCATTATCATTAACTGAAGTATGATTTACTCAGATTTCCTTAGGGTTTTTTTTTGTTGTTGTTGTTGTTTTGTTTTCCTAATGTCCTTTTCTGCTACAGCATCCCATTCAGGATACAGCATGACATCTAGTCTTTGTAGGTATATCTGTGATAGTTTCTCAGATTTTCCTTATTGTTGTTTTTTTCAATATTTTATTTATTTATTCATGAGAGACACAGAGAGAGGGGCAGAGACACAGGCAGAGGGAGAAGCCGGCTCCACTAAGGGAACCTGATGCTGGACTCAATCCAGGGACCCCAGGATCACGCCCTGAGCTAAAGGCAGGTGCTCAACCACTGAGCCACCCAGGCATCCTTTTCTTATTTTTCAATACCAGTATATACGTACAGTAATATCAGAATTGTTAACCCATAACCGCATGAGACACAATATTATCAATAGAGTACAGTGCATGGGACACCTGAGTGTCTCAGGGGTTGACCGTCTGCCTTTGGCTCAGGGTGTGATCCCCGGATCCGGGATCCAGTCCCATATCGGGCTCCTCTCAGGGAGCCTACTTCTCCCTCTGCTATGTCTCCACCTCTCTCAGTGTCTCTTATGAATAAATAAATAAAATACTTTTAAAAATACAGTGCTGATGTGCACAGTTTCATCTTTAGTTTTACAAATGCTATTCATTTCCAAAGATTCTTAGGCCAGCACATTTTTCCCTGCTGCCTGCGGTGAGGTTATTTCAGGTATTTTTATACATTTAGAATTTAGATTGCTTTGTCATATTTTACATTTCTTCTTGGGATCTCTTAGTCTCTTAAATTCTTTTTTCAAATTTGTATACATTTAGGTTTATTCTTTGTGCTCTAAAGTTCTATTGGTTTTGCTAAATGGCTAGTGTCATGTATCCCACAAATAACAATATCATACAGGATAGATTTACCACTCTAAAATATCCCCTGTGCTTTATCTATTCAAATTTACCTTGCAATCACAAGTCCCTGGCAACTATTGATCTTTTTACTGTCTCCATAATCTTTACTTTCCCAGGATACTATATACCTTTTTTTTTTTTTTAAATCTTGAAGTAATATTGCCTACAATAGCAAAGTCCTGATGAAAACACATGTCGAGGAAGTGTTTACTATGATAATCAATAGAGAAGATTTTAAGATTTTATTTTATTTTTTTTAATTTTTATTTATTCATGATAGTCACAGAGAGAGAGAGAGGCAGAGACATAGGCAGAGGGAGAAGCAGGCTCCATGCACCGGGAGCCCGACGTGGGATTCGATCCCGGGTCTCCAGGATCGTGCCCTGGGCCAAAGGCAGGCGCTAAACCGCTGCGCCACCCAGGGATCCCTTTTTTTTTTTTTTTTAGCAGTGAGGGAAGGATTTATTGAATTAAATAATTAAGGAGTCCAGGGATAGATATTCAGGCTTATTTTCATTCAAGCCTCAAGTGACTCTCATGATGGCATCAAAAGTCATTTTCCTCATCTGTATTTCTTTGAAGATGCTACCTTGAAGTTGACCATTTTCCATATGATTCCAAATGATTGCAGCAGCAGTAGTTACTACTACTGGAATCATAAAATATGTAGTCTTTTTAGATTGGGTTCTTTTACTTAGCAATATGCACTTACAGTGATCTGTTTCTTTTTGTGGCCTAACTACTCACATTTTATTTAATAATATTCTATTATTTGGTTGCACCACAAGTTGTCCATTTATCTATTAATGGACACCTTGGTGGCTTACAGCTTTTGGTGATTATGAATAAAACTGCTTATAAATATTCATGTGCATGGCTTTCGTGTGGACATTACTTTCCAAATCAGTTGGGCAAATAACTAGGATCTGATTGCGGGATCATCTGGCAATATTATGTTTAGCTTTGCAAGAATTTGACAAATTGTCTTCCAAAATTTTTCATTTTGCATTCCTTCTATCTATGAGTAAAAGTTCCTGTTGCTCTACATCCTTGCTAGAAACTGGTAATATCATTTTTTAAATTTTAGTTATAATATTTGTATATATTTATATATATAATATATATAACAAATATAATATTTGTATAGTGACATTTTATTGTTGTTTTAATTCACAATTTCCTAATAACATAAGAAGGAGAGCATCTTTTCATGTTTTTGTTTTCCATATGTATCTATTTCTTGCTGAGGGCTCTGAACTGTTCTTTTGCCCATTTTTAATTGGTTGTTTTTTGTTTTTCTTTTTGAGTTTTAAAATTTCTTTGCATATACTGGCAAGACCTCTGCCAAATATGTCTTTGAAAAATGTTTTCTGGTCTGTGGCTGACTTTTGACTTTACTAATGGTATATTTCATAAAGTCTGTAATTTAAATAATACAATTTTTATTTTTTTCTCTGTGTGCTGCACTTTGTGTTGTATCTAAATATCTAACTATTCACCAAAGGAATTGTATGAAAGTGTTCAAAAGTTACAAATTTCCAGTTAGAATATAAATAAGTACTGGGACTATAATATACAACATGGTTAACATTACTGAATGATATATTTGAAATTTAAGAGTGAATTCTAGAAGTTTTTATTAACAGAGAAAAAGACATTTCTCCTTCTTCTCCTTCTCTCCTCCTCCTCCTCCTCCTCCTTCTCCTCCTCCTCCCCCTCCTCCTTTTTCTTCTTTGCATCTATACTAGGTGATGGATGTTAACTAAGTTTGTTGTGATAATCATTTTGCAATAAAGGTAAGGCAAATCATCATGCTGTACACCTTAAACCTCTATAATGCTGTATGTCAATTATATTGCAGTAAAATTGAAAGAAAAACCCCCCACAAAACTCACTGCCAAACTCAAGGTTATCTAGATTTACTCTTATGTTTTCTACTAGGAATTTTATATTTTAGCATTTCAAACTCAGCTCAACTCAAAATCAACTCATTTTAATTTTATTTTTATGAAAGGTGTAAGATTTTTGTCTACTTTTATCCTGCATCTTGGATATTGATGTCTAATTTCTCTCGTAGCATTTGTTGAAAACTATTCTCTCTTTATCGAATTGCCTGTGCTCCTTTATCAAAGATCAGTTGCCTATATTTGTGTTATCTATTTATGAGCTCTTTTTTTCTGTTCAATTGATCAATGTTTCAATTATTTCCTTCATACCATGCTATCTTGATTAATGTAGCTTATACAAAGTCTTGAAATTGGTAATGCAACTCCTCTAATTTGTTCTTCGATATTTTGTTGGTTATTCTGGGTCCTTTTTCTTTCCGTATATACTTTGCAATCGGTTTGTCAATATCCACAAAAAATAAGCTGTCATGTTACTGAGATAACTAGGCCTTCTAGTAACATGTTTGATGTTAACAGTAGGCTTTGTTCAATTTCAAGTGGAGGAAATTTTCCACTACTCCTAGTTTTATGAGCTTTTAAAAATAATTAATGAATTATTTTTTAATTCTATTGATATAGTGGATCACATTTATTGATTATTATTGTAATGTTGAGCCAGCCTTGTATAATAAACTCCATGTAATCATGGTGTGTAATTCTTTTATTCTAGTGTTAAATTAAGTTTGCAGGGGATCCCTGGGTGGCTCAGCGGTTTAGCGCCTGCCTTTGGCCCGGGGCGTGATCCTGGAGTCCCAGGATCGAGGCCCAAATCAGGCTTCCTGCGTGGAGCCTGCTTCTCCCTCTGCCTGTGTCTCTGCTTCTCTCCCTCTCTCTCTCTCTCTCTCTCTCTCTGTATCTCTCATGAATAAGTAAAATATTTTAAATAAATAAATAAATAAATAAATAAATAAATAAATACATAAATAAATAAGTTTACAGAGAAGAAAAGGGAAGTTAGAAAATGCAGTGCAGTAATGGAATAAAGTTGAAGACCATGGTACGTTGAAAATCATTATTAATTTAATATAAATTCAAATATATACATATAGAAATACTTATGGATTTGCATGTATACCTGAGTTTGTATTCACATATATATTTCCTTGTTCTATTGCTCGAATGACAGTTTCATAGTAACAAGCACACCTAGCAATTTATTCTGGAGGAATTTTTACATCTATTTTCATTCAGAGATTTTGATTTGCAATTAGAATGCTTTTATTTTATTTTGGTATTAGAATAATGATGGTGTCATTGAATGAGTTAGTCAAGGTTTACTTTGATTGGAAGAGATTATGAAAAATTGATATAATTTCTTTTTTAAACGTGATAGAATGCACCAGTGAAAGCATCTGAGTCTGATGCTTTCATTCTTGCAAGGCTATTAATCACTGGTTCAATTTCTTGAACAGATATAGGTCTACTGAGATTATTTATTTCTCCTTAGATGAATTTTGATAGATTGTATCATTCCTCTGAATTATCCTATTGTGTGAACACAGTTGTTAAAAGTATTCCTTAATCGCTCCTTAATGTCCATGAGCTCAGTAGGGATGACATTTGTTCATTTCTGGTATTGACAATTTGTGGTTTCTCTCTTGTTTTAAATTCACTTATTTGTCAGTTTTATTGAACTTCTCAAAAACAAGCCTTTACTTTCATTGATTGTCTCTTATTACTTTCAAATTTTTCAAATTCATTGATTTCTGATTTTTCTATTATTTCCTTTCTTCTGCTGAAGGTAGTCTTTATATTTTGCTAAAGTGAAACCCGTCATTACTGATTTCAGATCTTTCTACTTTTCTAATATATGTCTTTAGTTATATAAACTTCTTTCTTAGTACTGATTTCCCATAGAGTTGATCTTTTTTGTTTCCTTACGTTTAAATATTTCTTTTTTAAGATTTCACTCAAGGGATCCCTGGGTGGCGCAGCGGTTTGGCGCCTGCCTTTGGCCCGGGGCGCGATCCTGGAGACCCGGGATCGAATCCCACGTCGGGCTCCCGGTGCATGGAGCCTGCTTCTCCCTCTGCCTGTGTCTGCCTCTCTCTCTCTCACTGTGTGCCTATCATAAAATAAAAATAATAAAAAAAAAAAATTTAAAAGATTTAAGATTTCACTCAAAAACTCTTCCTTGATCTGTTTATCATTTGGAAGTATGTTAACTAATCTACAAATATTGGGGATCTCTACTGTTCTGTTATTGATTTCTAATTTATTTCCATGTGATGAGAACATTCTTTGTGTAGCTTCTATTCTTTATTTTCTATTCTTTATTATTTCAAAGGCATTTTATAGTTTAGATTTTTTTTTTTTTTTTTTTTTTTTTTTTAGGGAAAATTGAGTATGTACCCGAGAAAAATGTGTATTCTTTTTTTTTTTTAAGATTTTATTTATTTATTCATGATAGTTACACAGAGAGAGAGAGAGGCAGAGGCACAGGCAGAGGGAGAAGCAGGCTCCATGCAGGGAGCCCGACATGGGATTTGATCCGGGGTCTCCAGAATCGCGCCCTGGGCCAAAGGCAGGCGCCAAACCGCTGAGCCACCCAGGGATCCCCTGTGTATTCTTTTGTTCCTTGGTGGAATATTCTATAAATGTCAATTAGGTCATTTGATTGATAGTGCTATTTAGGTCAAGTACATCATTTCTGATTTTCTGTGAATTACACAAAGTCCTTAAATGTCCAACTATAATAGTAGGTTCATCTTTTTTCTCCTTTCAGTTCTATCAGTTTTTTCTTCACATTTTGGTTCTATGTTGTTAGACATAGACATCCATATTTATGATTGCTATATCTTTTTGAAAAATCAAAAAAATAGGCCCATTCATCATTATGATATACTCACTCCCCTGAATCTCCTATAGTTTTCTTGTTCCAAAATTTGCTTCAGCTGAAATTAATATAGGAGCTCCAGCTTTCATTCGATTAGTTTTAGCATGGTAAATATTTTGCCACTCCCTTACTTCTAACTAATCTGAAACTTTTGGTGTAAGATGGGTTTCTTATTAACCACCTAAAATTGTGCCTTTTAAAATCCACTCTGACAATTTCTTTTTAATTAATATATTTATGTCAATTATTCAGAAAATATTGAAATATTAGTATGGTTGAATTAATATCTAACATGTTTGTTACTGTTTTTTCCCTTACATTTGTTGTTTCTTACTTCCCTTGCTTAAATTGAGACTTTTATATGATTGTTTTATATTTTCTTTTAGCATTTAAGTAAACTTTTTAAACACTTAAGTGAGTGCCCTAGAGTCTACAATATACGTTTTTAGCTAATACAGGTTAATGTTCAAATAACACCATCCTGCTTCATAATTAGTGCCAGTACTCTGTAACAGAGTATTATTAATTCTTTTGTCCTAGTTCTTATGATTTTAGTTATTCATTTCACTTACACAATTTATGAACTCCACATTATTACTATTACTTTAAGCAGGGTTATCTTTTGATCAATTAAAAATAACACCCCCAATTTTATTTTATCTTTATTCATTTTCTTTCTCTTTTTTCCTTTACGTAAATCTAATTTTTTTTTCTTGGAACGATGTCTAATTAATTACACTATTGTCTTAATAACTTTGAAGCTCACTTTAATGTGAACTATGATATTTTATCTTTTTTTACAGAATATTTAGAGCAGAGCTTTCTGAATCTTAGAGTCTAACTTTTATACGTTCATTTTTATTATTAAGAAATATATTTAAATATAATTATGGAAAGCGACTTTTATTCTTCAGATAGTCAAAGGTGTCATGACAAAGTTGAAAGCATAGGTTTTATTACAGGTGCTTAAAAAGATCTAGAAACTAAACTAATGTTTTTACAGGAAATTAATCATTACCCCCATAAGCATATTTTCTTAGAATGCATATCCTTTACATAAACTTATTCAGGAATAAGGCAGTAGCTCCCTGTGTCTGTTGCAACTCTCCTTAGCAGGAAGCTCCAGGAACTGTCTATTGTCTGCTGTTCTAAATAGAGAAATTGTAGCCAGTAAACATTTCATCTTTTGATGTGTTCAGGTGTTTGTGGCTTATCTCTCCTCTACATTTGGAATTTCCAATTTGGCAACCCATTCTATTTTCTCCTTGGAACCTAAGTAGGGATCATTAAAAATAGTGTCTTGGCTCCCCTGATTGAAAAGAATGGTTTGAATGAAGAAGAATAAATATTAAACTGAGGATGGATTTCTTTCCACTAAGACAGCATTAAATTAGAAGTTCCTCTCTTTGTAGTTCAAAATATATTTGTCCCAAGTTTATCTTTATTGCCACTCTTCTTTTTCCCTTATGAATATGCTTGCCAGTAAGTTTGAAAAGACAACCCTGTACTTTACTCCAAAACAGCTTAAGCTCTCTGTAATGTTCACATCTGTATTCTGTTTTTCCCCCCAGGCATTCAAAGTTAACGTTTGTGAAAACCCCTTTCCCTGAGATATTGTGGAATAATTGGATGGCACAAAATGACTAAAGATCTCTGCTTCTCATTAAATGTCTTTGAATATGATATCATTGAGTTTAGTCATTGTTTTTCATGATGTATTTTGTGGTAAATTGTCACACTTAATATTCTTTTTTTGTTTTTGAATGTCTCCGTGGGTCATGAATTGGATACTAAGAACCAGACAGTCTGACTCCAGAAAACTAGAAAGCTTTTATGAAAGGATTTCTATGTAAGGCAAGGATTTCTATTAGTGCATGATGGCCAAATAAGAAAATACACTCAGCAAGAATAATAGCGTATAATTTTGTAGCATACTGCACTAGATACACATAAAATATTGTTATGAAAATAATATTTTTGTTAATATTAATTTATGTGTTAATAACATAAAGGAGAATAAATACATCCATCCCTGGTATGTAGGTTAGCTTTTTTTTTTTTTTAAGAAAGAGGTAAATCAAGGAGATTCTTCTGTCATAAAAATAATGTATTTTGAAATTCTCAGCTTTCATAGATCAACTAGTGGAGTAATATTAAACTCTTCAGATGTTAATTTATATTTCTTATTTGGATGTAAAGGGACTGAGCATCATTGTATGAACCAAGAAAATTGGAAATCTTTCTATCAATACATACTTCTCTTAATTCATCATGTGTACTGTTTGTAGCTTCACACATATAGCCTATGGTAGTTCCCATTGCCTCCAATAATACTTATTTTTAATTTGTAAGTTATCAGCTCCATGGCAACTCTTAGGAAATACTTCGTTTAATAAGGTGGTAGATTTCTAGAAAAAAAAATTTAATAATCTGGAAAAAATATAATAAAACTCACAGAAAAGCAAATATACTTTAAGGCCGATTTGGTGTCATATGGTATCATCTTGTATTGTTGCACACCATAGCAATACCAAGTAAATGAAGAATTGAATGATTCCATGACAAAATACCAGTGATCATGACTTCTGCACTTTTCTACAGAAAAGAAAAGTTGAAAATGCACTAAAGTGGGGTGTCTGAATGGCTCAGTCAGTTGAGCATCTGCCTTCGGCTCAGGTTATGATCTCGGGGTTCTGGGATGGAGTCTTACATGGTTTCCCTGTCTGAAGGGAGTCTGCTTCTCCCTCCCCCTCTGTGTGCTTGTTCTCTGTCTCAAAAATGATTAAATAAATCTTTAAAAAAGAGAGAAAGAAAATGCACTAAATTTCTGGGTTGATATTCTTTGAAATATATTATGATCATAGAAATTAACCATAACATTTCATAATAGTCTGTATTAAATAAATAACCTAGCTACTTTCTATACCCTTGATAAATTTCTTTCATATCTTCTCTGGATAAATACTGTATTAGGGTTCTTTTTTTTTTTTTGTATTAGGGTTCTTGAGAGAAACAGACCAATAGAAGCTATATGTGTATCCATGTGTCTCACACACACACACACACACATCTGTATATTTATATGTTCTTAAAAAAACATAAAATGTAAAGAAAAATTAGCTAAATTATGCTTAACATAATAAAGAACCATCACTGCCTTCCATTCATTAAAAGAACCAGATTTTAAAGAAAACATTTAAGTTGCTTTTATATTAATAATGGAATTAGCTCTTGTGGTTATGGAGGCTTGCAAGTCTGAAATCTGCAGGGTGGGCTGACAGGCTGGAGAGCTGCAGAATTCCCTCTTGCTCCGGAAGGACAATCTTTTGTTCTATTCAGGCTTTCAACTGATTTGATGAGCCCCACTCACATTATTAAGGGCAATCTGCTTTACTCAAAAAGTCCATTGATTTAAATGAAAATCTCATCCAAAAACACCCTCACAGAAACATCTAAAATAATGCTTGACCAAATATCTAGTCATCGTGGTGTAGACACGTTGACACATAAAGTTAACTGTTATAAATACATTTGGAGTATGTGACTATACAATGAAGCAACCACTGTATTCACTGATTGCTAAAAAAATAGGGAAGGGGGAAAAAGACACAAAATGCCATAATATGTCTTATTATTTTTTTTAATTTTTATAATTGTTGATATAATGTAGATCCAGCTTTTCTTTCATTTCACAAAAGATGGTTTTTAAGTTGTTGTTGTTGTTTTTTTAAAGATTTTATTTATTCATGAGAGGCACAGAGAGAGGCAGAGACATAGGGAGAGGGAGGATCAGGTTGTCTACAGGGAGTCTGATGTGGGACTTGATCCCAGGACTCAAGATCATGCCCTGAGCTGAAGGTAGATACTCAACCAATGAGCCACCTAAGTGCCTGGTTTCCAAGTTCTTTAAAACAAAACAAAACAAAACAAAAACTTGTAAAGTGTAGAAGGAAAAATTAGATAAACTAAGCTTAAATAATAAAAACAATTATCATCTAGATTTTAATTCAATAAAGAATGATTATTATCTAGATTTTAATATACTTACCTAAGTTGCTGTATCACACAAATTTAAATAAAGTCTAATTTCTCTTGCTGTATATATCATAAAGTACCATTCTCATTTAGTTCAGAAATGTTTATGATAAAATTTGATGGACTTATTTCTCAAATATTGCAATTAGCGAGGAAGATAACAACTTGAGTAAATTTGTAGGATCTGGATATTAGTTTATCCCAACATATTTGTAATCACATTACCCTGTTAAGGAAAATGACAACTGATAGAAGTTCGAGAATTTTAATGGAAGATACTTTAGGGAAGCTATGCATATATAAATCCATGTAAACAAATCTCTTGTCTTACACTTTTGTCTTTTTTTTTTAAGGATTATTTATTTATTTATTTATTTATTTATTTATAAAAGGCAGAGAGAGAGAGAGAGAGAGAGGCAATGCAGAGACATAGGCAGAGGGAGAAGCAGGCTCCCTGCAGGGTACCCAATGTGGGACTTGATCCCAGGACCCCAGGATCACGACCTGAGCCAAAGGCAGATGCTCAACCACTGAGTCACCCAGACGTCCCTTTTACACTTTTGTCTTATGCTACATGTTGAGTGTTGATTAAATGTCTTAGATATTTCCATCTTTAAATAGGAAAAAAAAAATGATTGTGAGAATTGCTATAAATGTGCTGGAGACTGTTCAGTGTCAATAATCACATGTAATTATCAAGAAGGCAATATAAGTCTTGATGTAAGATCTTGCAGCCTGAATTACTAGGCCGTAATTGAAGTGGGTTGTTTTTTAAGGCACAGTGGACATATCTTACTTGCATGGCTAAGAAAGAGAAGGAAAGGCCTGAAAAAAGGAGACCATCCAGTTATAGCAGTATCTGATATAGGAAATCTGTGGGAAACTGACATATTGTGTGTTGGGTAGCATGTGTGGGGGGCATCTCACACCTTTTCTGAGATATCAGAGCAAAGTTTGGTTAACAAAAGAAGGGATAGGGCTTTGAGAATGATGGTGTTGAGAGATACACATTATTTATTAGTTTTGTCTGATAGTAATACTGCATGTAATCTCCTGAATTAAAAAGTGTAGGACAACTTACTCCCTGACTTAATAGAAAAACAAACAAAAAACCTAAATGGCACTATTTGAGGTTGAACTATAAATAATTTTAGTTCTAGTAGTTGGTTTATTTTGTTTTGTTTTTTTTTGTTTGTTTGTTTTTTTTTCATTTTTTATTTTTTTATTTTTTTTTCTGGCTCAGAGATTGGTGACTAAGACAGGAAATAGATGGCAAATATTATTTAATTTTTTCAGTATTGGGATGATATTTGAATGTCCTTTGAATTACCAAATGACTAGCAACCTCAAAAGTGAAATACATAGAATAGAGAAACTACTACTCCAAGCAATACATCAATCTACATGTGTAAAAGCTCTGATCTCCCAGCTAAAAGGTGAGTAATCTTTGGAAATAGGTATAATTTAAACTTTAGCTTTCTTCTCTGTAAAATGTACTTCATAATATCTCCTGTAAAGACTTATTATAAAGATTAAAGTAGGTTTGTGTGGGAAATGTTGATGTCTTTCTATAGTCTACATATAGCAGTAAACAAAACAGTCAAAGTGCTTGCCTTTGGAGATCTTTCATTTCACTGGCTAGGGTGAGGATAAACCCATAAAAATTGTGGGCAAAATAGATAAAATATACCAAAAGTACACTTATATCTTGGTGAGCCCTGAATAATGTATAGAACTCTCGAATTATATTGTACAACTTAAACTAATACAACACCGTGTGCTAATTACACTTCAGTAAAAAGTAATTGTGTGATAAACCCAAAGACAAAAACCACAACACAGGATAAGGGGAATGGGCACAGCTGTCTCCAGATATGTGTGAGTGGGGGCGGGGGGAGGTTGATTCTATTTTATGTGGTTTGGTCAGAGAATACTTTAATGATGAGGAGTCATTTGATAAAAGTGTAAAGACTCAAAGAGAGGGAAGTGAATAGCATATTTCGTAATCAGCAAAGAGGGTTTGGAGAACAAAGGAAAAAAAAAATAGGAGATGAAGGTAGACATACCAGGGGGTTAGGGGATACCTGGTCCTTTAATCACTCTTGGGAACATGACTCCACTGAATGCCATAGGTAGTCAGGGGAAGGTTTTGAGTAGGGGAAAGGCATCATCTACAATACACATTTTAAGAGGGTCACTGTGGCAGCTCTATTGAGAATAGGCTGAAGAGAAGAAAAGGAAGACACCTTCCCTTAAGTGTTTGCTGCTATGGTATCATTATCATCACTTAAAAATACTATATATTTAAAAGAGAAAATACATTTCTTTTATATAAAGTAAATTAAGCTAAATGCCGGTATGTAAAGTGCTTCTTTGTGAAAAAGTAAATTTTGTTTGTTCATTTAGCATACTTCCTTTGTTTGTTCATACTTTTTTAAAAATATTTTTATTTATTTTATTCATGAGAGACACACAGAGAGAGGCAGAGATACAGGCAGAGGGAGAAGCAGGCTCCATGCAAGGAGCCTGATGTGGGACTTGATCCCAGGACCCCAGGATCACATCCAAGGCAGGCGCTCAACCACTGAGCCACTCAAGCGTCCCTGTTCATACCTTTTCTATAATAAAATTTCTACTTTTAGTGGCAGCTGGGCAAAGCAGCCAAAACTGGAATGGAAGTGGTAACAAAGTTTTAATGTAATTTATGTAATATTTTATATTTTACTGTCAATATTTCCATAGCTTTTTTATTTCTGTTGGCAAATAAGGTAAACAAAAAGAAATCTTATCAGCTCATACATCTGATATCACCCATTGTGATCCACAAAAAAATCAGGACCTCCTTCTCGTTTTTCTCCTTGCTATTATCTATATCCTTGCAATGCAATTTTGTTTACGTCTACTTTTCAGGGCACTGGGATTTTACAAAGATATCAGTGATTTCATATGCAGCAACAATGGCTTCTATTCTGTCAAAATGTACAGCTATCGGTTTGTATTATTATGAATGTTTAAGATTTTAGACCTACAACATGTAATTTAAGTCCTCTGGCAACAGTGAAGCCTTATGTACCATCATTTATATACTGATTTAGCCAAAGATCAATAAATGCTCGATGGTACTTCTATATAGACATAGTCTTAATCTGTGGCTTTCTAAAACCCATCTCCTGAGAATTTTCACCACAGAATCAATATTCATGTTTATCCTCACGATGACTGATTTATATTTTGAGAGATCGCACCCCAGCATTTTAAATGTATCCCACAAAGCAAGCAGCCATCCATCAATGTACTATGAGTACTTGGAAAGTTTGCATCTAATTATTAATAAGAAGCCAGAAGGAAACAAAAGTGGTTTTTTTTTTTAAGATTTTATTTATTCATGAGAGACACAGAGAGAGGGAGAGACATAGACAGAGGAAGAAGCTGTCTCTCTGCTGGGAGCCTGATGCAGGGCTGGATCCCAGGACATGGGGATCCCAACCTGTGCCAAAGGGAGATGCTCAACCACTGAGCCACCCAGGCATCCCAAAAGTAATTTGGTTTTATTGTTATATTTACATAGTCAAATATTAAGGAAATAGATTCAAAGTCTACATGATTCACTCACTTATAGGATGCTAGCATTCTTGGATGAAAACCTGTAAAAATGTATAATGTGAAAAGAGCCAAAATTGTTTTGATATTCAAAAATAGTTCAACATGTGTGAAAAAAAAGTTGACAAGTTTAGGGATATAAAATGGAACCAGTGAAGAAATTATTTCTTATAATTATTTTCAATAATTATTTTTATTCTTATAATTATTTCAAATAATAATGTTTCCTTCCCCCCCTTCCTCCATTCCTTACTCTCTTTTCTCCCTTCCTCTTTCCTTTCTTTTTTTACCTTTTTTTAAGATTTATTTATTTACTCATGAGAGACACAAAGAGAGAGAGAAAGGCAGAGACACAGGCCTAGCACTTTTCAGGAGCCCGATGCAGGACTCAATCCTGGATCCCGGGACCAGGACCTGAGCTGGAGGCAGCCGCCCAACCACTGAGCCACCCAGGCATCCCTCTTTTTTTTTACTTTGGTGGGAAGGCCTACAGTGTTACATCAGTTCTGTAAGATAAGAATGGGAAACTAGACTATAAAGGAAAACTATGGATAAAATCTTTCTAATTATTAGAGTTGTTTTCAGGCCCAAATTTTATATGATAAAAGTGGCTTTTTATATAAGTGGGTGAAACATAGAAGGTATTAGGAATCAGGAGCTACCACAATTAAACAGACACAAATGGGTTATCCTTTAAAAGGGCCCAGCAATAGTAGCATCTCAGAAAAATAAACATGCCTCAAGTTTGGCGCAGAGATTCTGGGTCCCCAGGACTGAGAATTTGATTGCAGCAACCAAGGAGTTGAGGGGCAGTAGATTTGCACCTCTGACTTCGTCTTTCTGTGCTGCCATCACAAAGTAGCTTAGACTGTGTGGCTTAAACAACAGACATTTGTTTTTTCACAATGAAGGAGACTGGACGTCTGAGATCTACATGCTAGATTGGTCAGGTTCTGGCCAGAACCTTCTTCTGGGCTTGCAGACAGCTGCCTTCTTGCTGTGTGCTCACAGGGCTTTTCCTAGGTGTATGAGGATAGAGAGAAAGAGCAAACTCTTCCCATGTCTCTTCTTTTAAGGTCCTGATCCCATCACAAGGGTCTCGCCCTCAAGACTTCATCCATACTTATTTACCTCATAAACACTCTCATCTCTAAATACCGGTATACAAGGCTTGAAAACATGAATTCTGCGAAGACAAACACATTCAGTCCATAATGCCTTCAAAACATTCCCTGTGATTCATGTTTTATTCCCTGGAATTTTCAGATATGGGGCCAGGCTGGCTGGCCCTATTATATAAGGAAAAAATAATTAGAAATAACTGACTCCTAATTAGTAGCCAAAGTTCCTGCAACTCTGAACAGGGATGCTTAACCGGTCAGTTTTGTTTTGTTTTTTGTTTTTTTTTTTCCTCACAGAGAAGAGAAATCAAACATCGAAAGACAGATATTTGAAAAACAATAGCAAGATCCTTTAATAAGTATTAACCAGGGTATTGTCATTTAAGTAAACAAATTAAAAGACTCTCACGAAGAACAGGAGCTGAGTAAAAGAACTGTTAAAGAGAAGAAATTCTGGAAAATGCCTGCTTTCTAAAGTAGACACTTCCTGGTGATAGTCCCCTAAAAGTTAATAACCCCCCAGGTAAGTCCAGCCATTCATTTTATGAGTACAGCCAATTTGAGTAAATAGAGGTAACTAAAGTCTGTTACAAGAGAGTGAAGCATCATTTAATTCCAATGAACTTTATGTGTTCAATGCTCTTTTAAAGTTAAAGTATTTATTGGAATATGAAAATAAACAAATGGTGGGGTATTTTGATTATACATCTATGGCCAATTCCTATTATTCAAGTTATGCAAAGATTCTTTACATCAGGGCACGTAATCCAAACAGTCCAGCTATTTAACAACAAAGCAGACAGATTCAGTGAAAGTTCAAGAGGTCATTTCTAACTTCAGCTTCAAAATTGTGTCCTGAACATAGGTTTCTACTTACCTCCCTCCCCAAACACAATTTAGCTGAAAGAACCAAAGGAAAGTGTGAGAAACCAATAAAAGTAATGGGAATAGAAAGCATTTTGTCAACAGCCTATCTTTACAGCGACAAAATTCTATAAAAAAGCAAAAAAACCCAAAAAACAAAAAAAACAACCACCACCACAACAAAAACTGAGCTAGAATTCACCCTGGTGAAGTCTGGGAACCCGACTGGCACAGAGGAGGATGAGTGTAGCAGTGAAAGCTCTTTTTTTCAAGAGATCCCCAGAAAATGTGACCTTTGTACAGGGCAAGAACTGGGAAGAGAAGAAAGGCTGAGGCCAAAGTTAGAGTAATTAGCTGATTGACCATAAAACGTTTGGATCCATGATCCTTCTAAGCTTTCATCATGTCCCTCTGTAGCCCCAAGAGTAACCTTCATGAAACTCCATAAGTAAAATGGCAACTTTCCTCTGCATCTTCTTACTGTGTCCTTTGGCATTAGAGAGAAACAGGAAAAGGCTGCTTTGAATCTTATTGATAAGGTCAGAAAACATACAAAGAAAAAGAGAAAGTTTAACGATAAAATGAATTATAATACATAAATCCAGATTCATTTTTTTAACTTTTTTATTCACATGGGCTATTTTCTTTATGACCACTCCAACTGACCACTTTGTGTAAATACTCCCTGCCCACTTAGCCACACGGCCACAGCCAGGTGATACACACAGTGGAGGGATAGATGTGAAGCAGACTTTCAAAGCTGGATAGAAATATTATGCTTTGCAATTAAGAAAGCCAATGCTTTACTTATGTCTGTATTACTCATTTAAAATCATTAGTCATTGGAAAAGCAAAGAAACAAGAATACACAGAAAAATAATGTTCATAAAATAACTGATCCGAAGGACAACTGGGTGGCTCAGTGGTTGAGTGTCTGCCTTTGGCCCAGGGCGTGATCCCGGGGTTCTGGGATCGAGTCCCACATTGAGCTCCCTGCATGGAGCCTGCTTCTCCCTCTGCCTGTGTCTCTGCCTCTCCCTCTGTGTCTCTCATGAATAAATAAAATTTAAAAAATAAATAATCTAAATAAATAAATAGATAAATATTCGTTAAAAATAACCAATCTGAGGAGGAGCAGATATAGAGATAAAAAATAACTTGGATTATTTCCTCATGAAAGTCTGCAGAAAGTTTGAGGCATGTTGCAATATTAAGGAAGGTTAGTTACCAAGAAAACAAAATAACAAGAGAATAAGAATTCTCAAAAAATATGAGTATCATTAATGTATGTGGAATGGGATAATTCGACTTGGATAACGGTTATATCTGGCTTCTCATCTGGTGGGGAGTTATAAATATTAGTCATTCCCAATTTTGTAAAAAAGAAATATTTAGAGTGTTATTTAAAAATTAAAATTAATTGCTAAAAAATGTAAATCATGTACACTACCCTCCATTAGCAGTGGAAATATCATTAAATTTCAGTAAACTCTGAAAAGTAAAGTGAAAAAAAAGAAAAAGAAAAATTTACAAGGAGGCTTAGAAAATAAAATATATAAAATATAATAGCGGGTCCATGTCCAACACATTAAACATTTTCATTAAAATGACTTACTCTATTGAAAGGCAAGAACTCTCAGATTATTATTTTTTGTTTGCAGAAGTCTTGAGAAATATATTCACAAAAAAATGATATAGGTTTTGAACATAAAAGAACAAAGAACGCTAAACACATCAGAACAATAGGAAAAATAGCATACTTACTCTGATGCCAAGTTAAATATTGAATAGAAAAAGTAAAGTATATATTCTTAATGCTGCCAGCTAGCAAGATGATATATTCTTTATGCTGCAAATAATGCCCCATTACTATTTATTTAATTAAAATAAATAAATAATTGACTAAACCCATAGTATTGGGGGGAACACCCAAGGTAGAAAAGTATTATGCAAGGCCACTGCCTACAAAGTAAGAGCTGCAATTCTAGCATCTAAACACATGACACCTCTGCCTGAAGGAGTGTGACTGGCTTCCCACGGAGAACCATGAAAAGATGTGCAAGGATGTGTAAGGTGTGATTGGAATGGGGATGGGCTGAGAGTGAAGAGGCCAGCATCAAAGGGACCCTGTCGCACTCTGAGGAGCAACGCAGGCACCGGTCGGGGCCCACAGCCAGTGGGTTCCTGTGGCCACTGCCCATGTGTTTGTCGCAGTGAAACCTCTGCTTCACCTCCACTGCCCAAGGCCTCTCTCCACTCACCTTAAGCCCTTGGGGTTCTCAGTCGAAAGTCAATCAAAAGCGTCCTGAAAGGACAACTCCGAAATTTAAGTATTGGAAAATTAACAGTGACACAGCTATTTTGGAACCCAGAGTTCCATCACAAGTCAAAGCTAAATTTCCTAAAGTTTCAGAGAACTGTTTCAGTCACATTATAATAACCATTTCTGCTCAGGCTTCATCCCTGATATTGACTCAGCTATCCACTGCTTGATATGCTAACATCTCCTCTCTGAATATCCGCTGTCAAACTCTTGAAGGTGTGTATGATTTAAAAACAAACAAACCAACAAAAAGAACACTCTGGCATTAAGGAACAAAAAGACCATTTCTATAATTAGCATTTATCCTTCCCTTAAGTGTCTGCCTTCTTTAAGACAATCCAGTGGGTGTATTGACTGTGATTCCAACTTGTAATTATATCTGGTCATTGTTTCAGTACAAAGAATAATATTGTTACCTGCTTAGTGTGTGAGGGATATTACACATTATGTTTTTTCACACATAATTGGATTTGATTCTCATAAAAACTCTTGAGGTCGATGTTATTAGGCTGATTTTTGAATCAAGGTTTCGGGGTTTGAAGGGTTTGACAAATTGACAAGTCCTTACATATACAATGTGGCAGAGCTTGAATTTGAACATATTTCAGTCTGATGTCAAATATATCCTCCTTACCACCTCATTATACTGCTTTGCAAATTCTCCTGTGAAAAATTTAAACTAAGCAAATTATTCTGCACCTTGCAGCCTTCATCTTTACGAAATATGTCCCTGCATCCTCCCATTCCCGAGGGGGACAATGGATGATGGAAGTTAAAGCAGACAGTCTGAGTGATGAACTTGTTTCTGCTTTAAACTTCCTAATTCTTCTCCATTTTGCACCAATCATGTTATTTATTTGCCAAGTAAGAAACAACAGCTTTGGGCATCTGGGTGGTTCAGTCAGTTAAGCATCTGCCTTCAGCTCAGTCCATGAAACCAGGGTCCTGGGATTGAGCCCTATGTCAGGCTCCCCTTGCTTGTTCTCTCTCTTAAATAAATAAATAATTAAATAAATATCTTTAAAGGACAAGAAAACAACAGTTTCCAGAAGAAAAACCCATCCGAGGAATAAAAAGGATCATCTAGGGTTAAAAAAAGAAAAGGAAAATTAGTGAATGTAACAAATATACGGTTTCTTTTTTCACTTGTATTTTTGGTAGAATTTTTCTAATTTACAAAATGTAAGGAAATATTTTTAATGTATAGCTGTTTATCATCTACAGCTCTTACAAAATAGATCCTCGATGTTTGAAGTATCTATGTGTCTGCAAACCTAAAATCCAGAATAATGCTGTATATAGTTTCTCATTACAGCAATTTTTGATGGGAGCATGTTAAATAATAGGCATTCTTAAGATGAAGAAGCAGCAGGCTCTGTGTTTAGACAGATTCCCCTTTATTATAAGGAATTTAGTATGCTTAGTTTTCTGAGAAGAAGCTGTACTTATTTCTGAGTTAAGATGGGATTTTATTTCTTGTGAACTTATCTATAATGAAATTCCTTTTGTAGTAAAATGGAATAGAATTCCATAAATGTTTAGAGAATGGCAAGAAACCAATTAAAATTCCCTTTGAATGGAAAATTGAAATTGCACTTTCACGAAACTGTCTGTTGAAAATAAACCCATTAATAGAATAATATTTCAGTTTCATGACAAGCTCTCATCACTTTTAGACTAAATAGAATTAGGCTAACTTAAAATATTATAAGAATGTCGATTGTGTTGGAATAAAAGAGCTAAAATAAAAATTGCCAGCAAATATTTTTCTTAAAGACTGATGGTAATCTTTATTATGAATCATATGAATTTATCTTGTATTGTTTTGATAGTAATATCAGTTAAGCCAAGCGTCTGTGCGTCTAACAATTAGTCATCTTCAACAGTCTCTCCAAACTTAGATTATAATTGTTTTTTCCCACATAAGTGGAAAGAATATTTCCCAGCAACGGTTTTCCAGAATTCCATATCTTAAAACATTTTAGTTTAATAATTGCTTCACTCTAAAATTAAATGAATGAATTTACATGCAAATAGACATTGACAAAGCTACACCTTATCCTATGTCTACATCTATATCTAGCTTACATCTATGCACCTACTTGTTACCTGTATCTGTTCTTAATCTTAGACCTACTAGAAAGTCTTCCACACCACACAATTTGTTTTGACAGTTTCTGCATCAAAGGCAATAAATGTTGGTTAAATGACAAATGTATGTATGTGGAGGAAATTATTTGACTCCTTAAATGTACTAAACAATATACTTCCCAAACAAATTTTTTTTTCAATCTTCCAGGAAAACAATGAAAAGAACCCAAAGACCTGTCTGGAATTAGGTTCTATCTGAAGTCTGGCCCTCAAGGTAATTGTTAGACCATTTGTCATGTAGTGGATTTACTGATCCTTTTTAAAATTTTTAATTATTCTAACTTGTAATTTTTTGAGCAGAGAGCAAGGTTTATTTCCTTCCCTGGAAATTACCATTATTGTAGAGAGAAGTCCTTTATTGCAAAACTCCTTTCCTTTTATCACCTTTACTTGCCAGGGCTGTAAGATTGCTGGAATGATTTTGATGATTTGGGACATTGGAAACAGACAACAGAATCTAGAGGAAAAAAAAAAAAAAGGAATCTGGAGCATAGCTTCTTCATTTTCCCTGTCTTTTAGTAGCTCTCTACTCTTCTGTTCCTCTCTATCCCTTCATGCCTTAATTTTTCAGCAATAAACACTGTCACTATAGCAGAGATTACTCTCCTAATGTGTGACTGGCTATGAAATGGTGAGAAGTCTGTCTCATTCCCAGATTCAGTTTTTGGAAAACATCAGATATGAGCAGCATTCTCCATCAGCTTATTCTCCAACAAAGAAAGACCCTCTGGTTTCAGATAAACCTTATAGCTTTGTCTAATTTCTCAATAAGTTCAGCGCTCTGGCAAGGAATAAATGACAAGGCAATAATAATAATTTTAGTGAGAATACATGTGCCAGTCACTGTCCTAAACACAACACACATATAAATTCAGGTCATTCACAAATTAATCTTACTAGTTAAGTGCTTGCTATAAAGCCTCATATCTAGTAAGTGGCAAAGACCTGTTTCAAAACCTAAGCAATCTCTTCAATAAATGGTGCTAGGAAAATTGGACATCCACATGCAGAAGAATGAAACTAGACCACTCTCTTGCACCAGACACAAAGATAAACTCAAAATGGATGAAAGATCTAAATGTGAGACAAGATTCCGTCAAAATCCTAGAAGAGAATACAGGCAACAACCTTTTTGAACTCGGCCACAGTAACTTCTTGCAAGATACATCCACGAAGGCAAAAGAAACAAAAGCAAAAATGAACTATTGGGACTTCATCAAGATAAGAAGCTTTTGCACAGCAAAGGATACAGTCAACAAAACTCAAAGACAACCTACAGAATGGGAGAAGATATTTGCAAATGACATATCAGATAAAGGGCTAGTTTCCAAGATCTATAAAGAACGTATGAAACTCAACACCAAGGAAACAAACAATCCAATCATGAAATGGGCAAAAGACATGAAGAGAAATCTCACAGAGGAAGACATAGACATGGCCAACACGCACATGAGAAAATGCTCTGCATCACTGGCCATCAGGGAAATACAAATCAAAACCACAATGAGATACCACCTCACACCAGTGAGAATGGGGAACATTAACAAGGCAGGAAACCACAAATGTTGGAGAGGATGCGGAGAAAAGGGAACCCTCTTGCACTGTTGGTGGGAATGTGTACTGGTGCAGCCACTCTGGGAAACTGTGTGGAGGTTCCTCAAAGAGTTCAAAATAGACCTGCCCTACGACCCAGCTATTGCACTGCTGGGGATTTACCCCAAAGATACAGATGCAGTGAAACTCCGGGACACCTGCACCCCGATGTTTCTAGCAGCAATGTCCACAATAGCCAAACTGTGGAAGGAGCCTCGGTGTCCATCGAAAGATGAGTGGTTAAAGAAGATGTGGTTTATGTATACAATGGAATATTCCTCAGCCATTAGAAACCACAAATACCCACCATTTGCTTTGATGTGGTTGGAACTGGAGGGTATTATGCTGAGGGAAGTCAGTCAATTGGAGAAGGACAAACATTATATGGTCTCATTCAAACGTGTGGGAAATATCAGAAACATAAAGACTCCTAACTCTGGGAAACGAACTAGGGGTGGTGGAAGGGGAGATGGGCGGGGGGTGGGGGTGACTGGGTGACAGGCACTGAGGGGGGCACTTGATGGGATGAGCACTTGGTGTTATTCTGTATGTTGACAAATTGAACACCAATAAAAAATAAATTTATTAAAAAAAAAAAAACCTAGGCAATCTGGTTCCCAACTTCACTACTTCTCTTATTAGAACTCTAAATCCCCTAACTCAGAGATAATTTCAATGACAAAAACACTACCACCAACAAATAAAACAAAACAAAGCAAAAAACCCTGAAACCACTTTCATTTTGAATCAACCCCACTTTGATTTTGTTTTCCTTACAAAATAATTTTATTTCCTATGGAAAACAGAATCAGTTCTGGCATCAATAAAACTGATTTTGTATTTTTCTTCTCTTTGTCAAAGATTTAACTTATGCTTCCTATTTTCTTATTTTCTTTTGAGTTTTTTTTCTTGAAATTTACGTATCAGGCTCTTAAGAAATCGAATCGATGGAAATATATATACACTTAAATAATTACACTTTCAATAAATATTTTTTTTTCTGAATTTACATTATGGTTACATAGTGACTAGCATTGATAAAATTTCCATAAATATTGAATTAATTTTAGATACAGAAAATTTAATGAAGAAATACATCTAATAATAAATAAACCAAAGAGCATTGATTAAATGTTTTTTAAAAAAACGTCTTCAGGGATCCCTGGGTGGCGCAGCGGTTTGGCGCCTGCCTTTGGCCCAGGGCGCGATCCTGGAGACCCGGGATCGAATCCCACGTCAGGCTCCCGGTGCATGGAGCCTGCTTCTCCCTCTGCCTGTGTCTCTGCCTCTCTCTCTCTCTGTGTGAGTATCATAAATAAATAAAAAAAATTAAAAAAAAAAGTCTTCATTCAGAAGCTTACCTAAAATAAATGGTTTTAAATATTCATTACATACATATCATGCATGTACCAACACACATTAAGGGGGGGAAGAAAATATATACTTCATAAAGAACTTAAACCTGAGCAAAGCAAAATCAAGAATAATAATAACAATAAGAGAAGAGAGGAACTAAAATCATATATAGCATATATTAGATATATACAGGTTTTATAGAAATGCTATCTGGAGAATTCATGAGAACTTCTTAACTGAGTAACTACCATATGTAAAGTGAATTTTCAAAACAATAGTTGGTTTTGTAGCATACAGAGCATAGGCATCATGGAAAAGGGGAGCAAATAGTAACTACAGCTGAGAAATATTTAGTGAATGTTCAGCAACTTGCTTTCAGTTGTATCACTTTAAAGTATTCATTCCATTCCATTCTCATTCATTCCACTGTGTTTCCTTAATATCCATGACATCCATTATTAATACAGTGCTCTAATTTCTTCCTCTCCTGAGAAGGTTGGAGATTGTCATATTGTGACACTGAATTGAAAGGATACCAGCTCCTAGCACCTTTTGCAGGGTGGCCCAGGAGCCTGTCCTCAAAGTGCCACAAAAGATAAAGACAGAACTCTCTCTGACTCGCCAGTGCTTAAATGATCAGAGGCAGGCTCACTCACCCTGACTCCTCTTTATATCCTGATGACATTTCATAACACCTAAGTTTTAAGTATTATGAGCTGCAATCTCCGGCTCATAACTACAGTCAAAACTACAAAATAAGTTTTGTATTTTAGACATTTTATGTCATTTTCTAGTATGAATTTAATTGATAAAATTTTTTTTTCCAGAATGGCAATATGCAGAATTATAAGAAAAAGAATAATACAGCAGAGGAGTCAAGTGTAACTCCTAATTCCCAGGCTCCATGCTGTAAATATAGATTATGCTGCTATATAACTGCAATGGATTTAAAAAAAAAATCCTGGTATAACATGTTTAAGTCCAGACTCCATATCCAGTTGTACTATCTTTCCCTGCCCTATAGTTGCATAATCTGAGAGAACATTAAATAAAAAGTGAGAGAAAGGTATTTTTTGCAGAGGTCTTTGCAACTTTCTAGTTATAGTTTCTGTTCCATAAAACACTCTTGTAAAGATTGAAAGCAGTTATTATGAAATTCAAAGTGTGCATACTTTTCTTATCCTTTTGCATGACTGGATTTTTATAACCTTTCACAAGTAACCAATTAAAACTTTATATAGACAGCAAGATGAAGAAGAAATATTTACTGCCTTGATTTAAGTTAAATTTTACCTTGTAAGTAAACCACTCCTACAAGACATAGTGCCTTCTCTTATTGAATTATATGCATTTAAATGTAGACTTTGAAAAACAGCCAAGGCTGTGTGGGAAATCTTTCCACTAATAACAAACAAGAGACTGAAGCTCAGTCAACTACAGTATTTTTTTCTGTAAGGTGAGGTTTTAATAGATACTTTTCAGGATATTGACTTTCAGATTATAATGCTTTTATTTCAGAGTGTTAACATGATGGAGTCAAAGGAAGAGGTGGTAAAAATAAAATCTTGGCAAAACTGAAGCACCTATATTATTTAGCTTCAGAGCTTCTATTTAATTTTGTTTTTTTTTCCCCTCTGAACAATGTAAATCATTCTCCAAGTGAGCATATTCCCTATCTCTTTTTTTTCTTCTTGTATCAGTACAGCTGCTCTTGTCTTCCTGCAGGACATGCAATAACGTACAATTAAATGCAGGTGCTTTGGAAAAAGAGTGCCCTTGTTCTTTATAATGATTTGTGGTTAGTAATAAAAAGAAAGGAAGAAAAGTAAAAGTGTCTGTTTAGTAAAGCATGAGATCCCCTAGGCCTGAAAATGAAGGTCTGTTTCTTAGTAAGGACGTGAGCCCCTTGAACATGTAAAAAAAGTACTCTTATTAAATTGTTTTATATGGAGAAAATTAAATAACAATCATGGGAAATCATAATTATTTATGTGAAAGAAAGAAGAGAGGAGAGAAAAAGAGAAAAAGAAAAGAAAGAAAGAAAGAAAAAGAAGAAAGAAAGAAAGAAAGAAAGAAAGAAAGAAAGAAAGAAAGAAAAGAAAGAAGGAAGGAAGGAAGGAAGGAAGGAAGGAAGGAAGGAAGGAAGGAAGGAAGGAAGGGAAAGAAAGAAATAAAGAAAAGAAAGAAAGAAAGAAAGAAAGAAAGAAAGAAAGAAAGAAGAAAGAAAGAAAAAGAAAGAAAGAAAGAAAGAAGAAAGAAAGAAAGAAAGAAAGAAAGAAAGAAAGAAAGAAAGAAAAAGAAAGAAAAAAGAAAAAAGAAGGGAGGGTGGGTGAAGGTAATAAAAGAAAAGAGAGGGGGTGGGGAAGAATTAAGGAAGAGACAGAAGACAAGAGAGAAAAAATATGTTGGCTTCTATAAAAATAGTAGGGCCAAAATATTTTGCCTCTAAATTTTATATATATATATATATATATATAATTCTTGAGAGACACGGAGAGAGAGGCAGAGACATAGGCAGAGGGAGGCATAGGCAGGCTCCTTATGGGCATCCCGATATGGGACTTGATTCCAGGACCCTGGGATCACGCCATGAGCTCAAGGCCGACACTCAACCACTGAGCCATCCAGGCATCCCTAGCCTCTAAAATTTAACACAGTACTGCTCTCCTACTATGTAAACAAACAAAAGAGAGTTTTTTCTTACTAAGTATTTTGTGGATGGAAAAGTCGTAATTGTTACGCACTAATTATTGTCTATTATGATAAAAGTTTTTCACTCTTTTGTATTTTTATTCATCCTTACACAAGCAGTGAATGAATATGACATATTCATCTCCCTCACAATGTATATCTACATTAAACACAATTTTATAGTTACCCAAGTAGATACCCTAACAGGTACTCTTGAAACAGCAAATTAAGAAAATCAATTCATGTATTATGTTCTATTTCTAAATTTAGTGTTCTATTCATTTAATTCCTTTGCCTTTGTTGCACCTATCATACATAGTTTATGTTATTAGAGTTTTAATATTTGGTAATAAAACCCCACACTATTATATTTCTATCTCAAAAAATGCCTTGCATATGCCTTTTTATCTTCCAAATAAATTGACAATTACACATTCCAAAAGAATTTCTCCTCTTTCAATTGAAAACAAATTATATTTTGCAGCAAAATCTTTTCTATAATAAGAAACAATTAATTTCTCTAATTATGTGTACAGTTGACCTTTGTATAATACAGGTTTAAGCTGTGCCAATCCAGTTATACATAGACTTAAAAAAAAAAAAAGAGTTGACTGCAAAAGCCACAAGGCATTCATTTACAACGGAACACCTTGGGTGGCCTTCAAGGGCTACTTGAAGTCTCCAAGGACTGAATGGAAGGCTACTGGGGCACATGTCTGCACCTGCTGCCCCCAGAGTATGTGTGGTCCCTCTCTGCTAGTATCCTTGGGCCCCAAACCTGGGAAAGCTGATGGTCACCCAGGGTGTCAATGGAGTGGTTGGGTGTGGACTCCTTTGTGTTATTGATAAGACTTCTAGTCAACAGTAGGCTACTAATAGTTAAGTTTTGTGAGGTCAAAAGTTCTATGTGGATTTTCCACTATGTGGGAGTGAGTGCCCTAATCCTTCTGTTGTTCAAAGGTCAACTCTTTTTCTTTAATTTTCAATGAATTATTTTATAATTTTTTTAGACCTAGAGATAAAATGCAGTGATATTTAAGAACTTAGAAATTGTAATCAGAGTAATATGGGTTCAAATATTAAATCTGCTGTTTAAATTCACGACCCTGAATTTATACTGGAGATGGGCTCTGTTATTGTATTACTAGATCCTGATAATTGTAGATCCTACTTCTAATCAGATCAGAAAAATGAAGATAAGGGAGCCCAGACAACAGATACAATTAAAAAAGGAAAGGACAAGGGGTTTCAAGTAATTAATCAGAGATATCTGGTGCAGTCCACTACACCCATCACAGTTCCTTGTACCTTCATTATTACCATCTCCAGTATTACAAGAGGGGATTTATTATGGATGAAGACTCCATAATTCTTCTTGGAGACAGAAAGTATAATCTGTCACAGAGTCCACTTCAAGGTGGTATCTTTAAGAAACAAGCTACAGTCCTGTTATTTAGTGTAATTGCTCTTATAGCTAAAAATATGTCTCATCATCTGCCTTCCCCATAACCTATTTTGATTTCTCTTACATCTGGGCAACATTTTGGTCATTCAGCGATGCTTCTATGATAAGAGGACTGCTATGGTCTGAATGTTTGTGTCCCCTCAAAATTCATAAGTTGAAACCTAATGGCCAATGAGGGCATACTTGGAAGTAGGCCTTCTTGAGGAGGTGATTAAGTCATGAAGACTGAATCTTCATGAATGGAATTGTGCCCCTACAAAAGGTACGCTAGAGAGCTCCCCTGATTCTTCTACCATGTGAAGTCACTGTGAAAAGATGTTATCTATGAATCAGAAGGTAAGATCTCACCAGAAACCAGGTCTGCTGGTGCCCTGATCTTGGACTTCTCACAATTTTTAGAATTGTGAGAATTACATTTCTGTTGTTTATAAGCCAACCAGTCTGTGTGTGTGTGCGTGTGTGCGTGTGTGTGTGTGTGTGTGTGTGTGTTTAACAGTGCAAACAGACTCAGTCAGTGACACCCATATCCTGCTGCAGGTATCTGAGTCTTAGTAGCTTTGTTTTCTATTACCCCTGGACATACACACACCACCAAGTGCCCAGTGAATCCCCTAGATTCTAGGTACTTTCCTTACTGTTGCAATTGTATAGTGTCGGTTACAGCTTCTTGTCAAAATCAGGATCTATTACCATTTCCAGGAAATTCACTCCTTCTTTTGCCCTCTGGCCCATATGCCAAAGAATCCAAAGTGACCAGTGGGGAGTGGCAGCTCCACATTCAGTGGGCTACTTACTGTGTTCCCTGGCAGAAATAACTTCTCCTTCTTCCTAATGAGCTAGAAACCTTAATCCAGTTTTTGGGATGGAATGAATAATTCATTATCATGCATGTGGGTTATTGGGAGTGATGGTGAGAGGGGCCATTTTTTATTTTTACCTTTCCTCCTGACCCCATGTATTGTAGCTATTGGGTATATGGTACAACATCATGGAATATTGTTTAATTCATTGAATTTAAGATGCCATTGTTTATAAGACACTTGTATTTTTTTATATGTTACCAAAAGACAAAATTAAATTGCCAGTTAAACTATCACACAGTGTTTTCATATCACGATTTTTTTAAATTCATTTTATACCCATTGAATGAGTTGATATTGTATTTCATGGACTCTAAGACTAACCATTATTTAATATATCATTATGAAAAAAATAGAGATGCCTGCGTGGCTCAGCAGTTGAGCATCTGCCTTTATTTAGTTCGGGGCATGATCTCGCAGTCCCAGGATCAAGTCCCATATGAGGTTCCCTGCATGGAGCCTGCTTCTCCCTCTGTCTCTGCCTCTGTGTGTGTGTCTCATGAATAAATAAATGAAATCTTAAAATATATTAAACAATTGGAAAATAGAAATTTAGCATACCATTGATTGTAAGTTCTACTTTTATTCTAGAGATATTAAGAAATGAAAAATAATGTGACTCTAACACCTGATACTATAAAATAAAGAGAGGAGGGAGATGATTATGCCTGATGCTGAGGGAGAGGTTGTACTCTAACATATTGAATGGTAGAAATGTGAAATATTTTCAGCCTTTTTTGGAAATCAGTCTGTCAATATCTATTACAATTTAAATGCCCATGCTCTTGAACATAACACTTCGAGTTCTGAGAATTTGGTAGCTGGAAATAGAAATTCTACTTCAAAAACTTTATGGTCAGTAATATTTACTATAGATTTGCTTATAGTACCAAAACATTGTTGACAACATGAATGCCCAACATATTTGAGTTTGAGAATAAGTTGTGGCCATACAAACAATACACAAGTATTAAGGCAATAAAATAATTAGAATAATAAAAACATGATTACATACAATAATTTCAAAAATATATTGTTAAGAGAAAAACTTATGTAGCATGAACCAGTTTTGATTAAATAATACAAAATTCTCCTTGTACATTTTGTATATCACTTTGTTGGTATGGAGAAAAGGGTGGAGTAACTAAATGAACTCTACGGGGGGAAAACACATAATAGGTCTTTTAAAAATAGAGCATTTTTGATATTAAATTATTGGAGAATGATTAATACATAATTCCACCTATGAATGCTTTATAAAATATGTGAATATTGATTCTGTACTTTGCAAAGTGCAGTTCGCCTTTGCAAAGATGAAAAGGATTATACTAATGAAAATATTCATTTGATCTCTTTATAAATCTGGATGGATTTCTTGGATTCTATTGGTTCTGTATGATGTCTCTAGTAAAGTTTTTAGAAATAAAGTTATAATTATCTATGCATGGTGAATTACATCTTTCATCTTTATAAAGCTACCCTCTTGTTGCTTTGAATACTTTTATTCAAAACTATATATTTTTTCTGATATTTGTAAAATAAACAATGAAAGTATTTAATAAGGAATTGGGCCCATATTACTATAGCTGATCTGAATTTGAAAACCTTGAGTGAAGTATTTGAGTGTATGAGAGAGGCAGTAAGGGATATAAGAAACGGTTCACTCAACCATATATTAATTTAATGCTTTTTCAGAGTGGTTTGAACTTTATTTTCTAGTTATTAGTTAGGGGAAAATACATATCCTACTTTTCTCATATTATCTGAAGCAGATAGAATTTAAACCAATATTTTGCCAAGATATAAGCACAGAGAAATACATTTCCAGAGTATAACCTAGTGCAAGCTCAAGGTACAAAACAAATAGATTGAAATAATAAACCCACAACTGACCAGTTTATGATCCTAAAGATTTACTGAAGTTCACTGTATCGTCGTTCTCTCATGTTAAAATAAGAATAGTAAAAATACATACCTGAAAGAGCTATCGTAATACCATGCATGTATAAGAGCTATTTAATGAGGGTGGACATACTTCCCGTGGAGAAAATACTCTGAATAGTCATTAATAAACACTCAGTAAGTGCCAGCAGTTACTGTTGTCATTATAAATATCCACTCAAGAAAGGCTGGTAGGACAATGACAGTTACTTGACCTAGTTTCTCTGATGGACAATGTTAACATGTTAAAATAAACAATGGACTTATGTCCACATCCATCTCTCTTTTGGTCTTTCTTTCCTTTTTTTTTAAGATTTTATTTAATAATTCACGAGAAACACACACACACAGAGTCAGAGAAACAGGCAGAGGGAGAAGCAGCCTCCCTGCGAGGAGCCTGATGCAGGACTTGATCCCAGGGCTCTGGGATCACGACCCAAGCCAAAGGCAGACACTGAACCACTGAGCCACCCAGGTGCCCCTTTCCTTTTCTTTTTATCTCTGTCTTTCTATAAACTACTTTCATGTTGTAAACTTTCTCAAACATTAACCCTGATATCCAAGTATTTAAAAAGTAGAAACAAATTTTCTATCTTTATTGTATTTCTATAGCCCGATACATAATACAGTGAAGACCCGAATATTGACATTATTAGCCTCTGAACGTTGAAAATTTATGTCATCCAGAGAAGAAAGGAGACAAATAAAACACAGAAGAAAAAGGAAATATCATTGGCGTCAGCTTGGCCATTATTTCCGTTAGTCAGTGCTGGTTTCCCAGAAGCTACAGCTACAGCTTATTAATATAAACAGTTTACAGAAGTTTCTCATCATGAGGTTACTTGCACATACTACTCCTGGCATCACAGAGAAATATACATTTTGGATGTTGCCTTTATGTTTAGTAGAATTTGAGAGATTTTAAGCTTCTAACAAATGTTAAATGTGTGTGTGTGTGTGTGTGTGTGTGTGTGTGTGTGTGTGTGTGGTGATAGGAATTAACCTGTGGACCTTATCTAATGCTTGTCTTCCCTTGGCTGTTCCTTATTTGCATCTCTTTCCTCTTAGAATGTACTATATGCCAATCATGGAAACTGAAATCTTAGACCTGCCACCAGCTGGTCACATGGATCTCTGTTCACCCTCACTGCACATTAATTTTGGACATTTGACTGGATTTGGAAACCTTGAGGGTGATACTAAAAGAAAAGGTTTTTGCTGTGTATTTTCCACAGTCTCAGGCTCTTGCTGGTCTTTCTGTACTTCTTTTTTATATATTCTCCCAGACATTTTTTATCTGTGTCATAGTGACTGTTATTACTGCTAAGATTCTTTATTCTGATTGTTTCAGCTCCTCAGAAATGATGTCCATGTTTCAACATTTTCTGAACTGGAGAATTATCCTCTAAAGATCACTGGGTTGAGACTTGAGGGTTAGAAATCTGGGACAAACGAGGGCTCAGTGAGGAACAGTTTATGTTTAAAGGCTAAAACACTTCCCCACAAGGAAATCTCTAGACCTACATGACCTCACTGATGAACTCAATTCAACATTTAAAGAGGAAAATATCAATTCTACACAAACTCTTCCAGGAAATTGAGCAGGATGGAAAATGTCTCAACTCATTGTATAAGGCCAGGAATATCATGATGCCAAAAGTAGATTATGACACTGAAGGAAATAAAAGTTACATCGCAAAAAACTGTAAAAATTCTCAGTAGAATTTTAGCAAATTGAATCTTTCAATAAAAAATAATAACACACAATTACCAGTATGGTTTTTCCAAGTTGATTTGACACATGTAAAGTAAATTAATTCACTATATCAAATTTAAAAAATAAAAAAAAATCACACAACCCTCTCAATAAATGCACCCATCATTGAACTGGAAATTTTAGTTAATATAATACTATAAAAATAAATTAAAGAATCCAAATTCTAAAGGAAAAAAGTTTTTTTCTGATGATCTTCTGTATCTTTATTTGCAAATAGCACAATCATCTATTCAATGTAATCTGTGAAACCTACTGAAACTAATAAATGAACTGAACAGTACTACTAACAAGTGAGTGAAGAAACCAGTATCTTTATGCAAAAATCAATTGCATTTTTATGTAATAGTAATATATAAATCAGAAATTGCATTTAAAATCATATCATATTCAATAGTATCAAACACATGACATACTTAAGGATAAATCTAACAAAGATATAAAAGATGTGTGCATTGGAAGTCATAAAACACTAGTATGATAAAGAAGATCTAAATAAATAAAAAACATAACTTGTTTATGAGTCAAAAGACTTGATATTGGTAGGGGACAATTTTGTTCAAATTGATATAAAGATCTGAAGGAATTTTAACCAAATTCCCCACAGGTACTTTGCAAAAATCAAAAAATTAATTTTAAAATCTATATGGAAATCAAAAATCCTATAATACTCAAAACAGCTTTGACAAAGAACTAGTAGGAACAACACTCCTTTTTTTTAATAAGGTATTATAAAGTAATAATAGTAAAAATATGTGGTATTGGTACAAATTCAAATAAATAGAGAAATAGAACAAAATATGGTATGGTGATATAGTCACAAAAGAAATTCAGTGAAGAATGGTACACTTTATAAAAACAGTGTTAGAAAAAAAAAGTGTTAGAATACTTGAATATTCATACACGAAAAATTTACTTAGACCTGTGCCTCACACCACATACAAAAAATAAGTCAAAATGAACCAGAGATGTAAATGTAAACCTTAAAACCTATAAAAATTCTAGAAGAAAATCCATATTGCCATGTATTAGACAATGATTTCTCAGATATGGCAACAAAAATATGCTCCATCAAAACAAAACTGAAAAATTGGGACTTCATCAAATTAAAAATCTGCTCCTCAGAGACACTGTTAGGAAAAAAGAAAGGACAATCCACAAATTTGGAAAAATATTTGCAAATCACACATATGATAAATAACTTTTATCCAGGTTATATAAAGAACTTTCAAAATCAGTAATAAAAAGAAAAAGCCAGTTTAGAATGAGCAGAATATTTGAACACACACTTCACCAAAAAGATAAATACAGGGTAAATAAGCCCATGAAAAATATTTAAATACGCTGTTTATTAAAGAAAAGTAAATGATATATCACTACATGTGTGTCAGAATGCTAAAATTTAAAAGTCCAAGCAGACCAAAAGGTGGTGAGGATAGAAAGAAATTAGAATTCTCATTCACTGAGACACTCAGGAAAATGGTTTGGCAATTTCTTTAATATTAATAATACTTCTACATACTTTATGATCCGGCCATCCTCCCCCTCACTATATACCTATGGGACATGCAAGCATATGCCTATACTTTTGCATGAATATTCATTGAAGCTTTATTTGTATTAACACAATCTAAATGTTCATTACAATGCAATGGAGAAGCAAATGGATAAACATCCATGCGTTGGCATATTGCCCAATATAAAAATGAGTACCTGCTACAAGATAAATGAAGTCTTAAAACAATTTTACTGAGGGAAAAAGTCATACTCTTCAAACAAGAATGGATACTGTATAATCCTATCTATATAAAATTTTAGAATGTGCAAAATAATCTAAGTGGATATAAAAGGAGATGAGTGGATGCCTGCAGATCTGAAGAGGATAGGAAGAGGGAGGAAGGGAAATAATATAAGGGGCAAGAGGAGGTTTTGGGGGGCAATAGTATATTCAGTATGGTTTTGTAGTAATGGTGTCACAGGTATGCATATATGTCAAAACTTGCGTGATTTATGCAATTTATTGTATGTCAATTACTCTGCAAAAATTCTGTTGGAATATTTTAACTTCGGATGTACTAACTTTGTGTTATTTTATAATATTTAAAGTAATGAAAAACTTTGGTTTCAGCTCCTGAAGAAGAAATTCTGATGTTATGTAAAATTCTAAATGAACTCCTCTGACACTGCAAAATAAAATATTGGAGTGAAAAAAAAAATCAATACAACCTAGGTATTTAGTAATGTAAATGATTATTAATAAGAAGTAGAATTAATTCAGTATTTATTATTCCCAACCCCCCTTTTTAAAAGATTTTATTTATTTTTTCATGAGACACACACACACAGAGAGACAGAGAGAGAGAGAGAGACAGGCAGAGACACAGGCAGAGGGAGAAGCAGGCTCCATGCAAGGGAGCCGGACATGGGACTTGATCCCGGGTCTCCAGGATCAGGCCCTGGGCCAAAAGCAGTGCTAAAAAGCTGAGCCACCGGGGCTACTCCCAACCCCCTTTTTAAGAGCATTCCATATATATTATTAACGTACAAAATCTTATTCTCATTTTTTCTAGGGGACTCTTGGATAATCAACTTGATAACCAGATGGATTTTTTTTTTCCATGCCATAATTTTACTTTTACCTGAAAAGAGTCTGGATCAATAATCTCACTCTATTATTTCTAGAGTCTAGACTTGGAGAGTCACTTTCTTCCAAGATATAATTTTCATATGCTCTGATAGGTAAGTGAGCAAAATAATGTAATTTTTGTCTCTCTTCTCTGTCTGGAAAATTATTCATGCATGCCACTTTTAATATTTTTATTAGACTATAGGAAAAAAAAGATTGCCTTTGACTGTCAAAACATAAAGGTGTGGTAGTAGATAAGTTCTAATTAGATATCATTACTGTCAATTATCTCAAATATGTATGAGGTTAAGGCACATTTAACTCTTTGGAAACAATTCTTGCAAAAATTCAAGAAGCTTAACCATTTAAAAATTTATTTTTTGTCTGCTCAGTCTATGTTGCCTGAATCTCATGTCTAGTGTTCCTGGACACAAAAGTCGATATTTTATTTTGAATATTTAGTACCCAGGAAAGTAAATAGCACATGCATGGGCCCAGTGTGTGCTAGTTTAACTCAACTGGATGCAAATGAAATAGGAGTCTCAACTTGCTCTAAGAAGTCTTGTTTTTCATCATATTCATTTATCCCTCTGTTTACCCCATTTATTATTCATTATGAGAATTGCATCGGATTTTGTTAATGAAGTCACATTAAGATAGGAATACAGAAGGAATAGTATTTCAATGTTGTTTCATATGCAATGATTCTCATGAGTTTTGAAGTTTCTGCTTTAGCATTTCGTTATCATCTCATATTGCAAACATCATTCATCAAACCAGGAAGTTTTAATTTCCTGATTGAAGAGCTATCCTTTAGATCCTGTTCATACCTTCATATTTAACCAACACACAATTCACCCTAATATTGTTGGTACTTAATTTAATCACTTTATATAAAACATTGCAACAACTTTGATCTTTGATTTATATTTTATTTCTTCCAAATCTGTGAAACTGCTATATAAATGAAGTTTAATTACATCTATATTGATCATTTATATATTAATACTCTAGTACAGAATGTCAAATATTCAACTTTAATTCAAACAACTCTGTTATTTCTAATATTTATTTTATCTACTCCTCACACTTTCTATATCTTTAATATTCATATTACATTGAATATAATATAATCACATAAGCACAGAAGTTGGGAATTCAGTTTTTTCCAGAATATTTTTCCTTTATATAAATTTTCTTTAGCAGGGGTTAAACTATTTGAATAGTTGTCAGAGGAAAATAGTGTGAAAATATGTTTTTAAAATGCTCAGAGCACAAAATTAAAAAGACATATGCAAATATACAATATTGAAATTTTTATCTTTTGTTAAGGCTCAAAGTGTTGTCAATATCTTTTATAAAATCCACACTATCATTTTAACTCATTTTTATGGTGTAACCATTGAAAGAAAGATGAAAATCTTTCTGTATGCCATATATTCAATATTTATTGAGTGTTATATAATAGATAAAGAAAAATCAGTAATTGGTATTGTCCCAGTCCCAACAAAAGTGATACCTCTGTTTCCTTTTCTCCTATCGTAGTGCCCAGATTGCTGAGGGTGAATATAGAAGTTGGACATTGACTTAAAAAAAATATATTGGCTGATCTTATTTGTGATCATTTCCTAATAAAATGCAATCTAAATTATAAAACATTATAAAATTACAATGACTAAAGTAAAAACTTTGATTCCAGACTGTTCAGTTTGTCAGAAATTTTATCATTGAGTTTCAGGGCAGGGAACTCTGACATTTTAGATTTCTGAAAACATTTAGATCATTGAAGAGAAAGGACCGAAATCCACAACAAAATTTTAAAAGACTTTGTGTCCACTTAATTTTATGTTAAGTTTTAAAATATTTAAGTGTAAATACAGTAAATAATATTTTAGTTTCTATGATTAAATATCCAGGCAGGCAGGGGGAAACCAGTGAAACTAATTCCTGTAATCTTCCTGACCAAAGATAAATTTATCAGATTTATTTTAAGACAAAATTAAACATCAAGTCTAGGCATCAATTCTCAAGTTTATTATTATAATGAAATTAGCAGAACATCATTTGATATTATTTTTCTAGATTAAAAAAATAAACATTAAGATCTACAAGCAGAAAATAATTGTGTTCCTATGAAAAACCTACCAGGTTTGACAGTTAATATGCTTCTCTAGAGGTTGGTGAATACTTTCATATACTCTTTTTCATTAGAATAAAAATAAAAATTAAGTTAAAAACAACTGAGCCCAGGTGGCTCAGTTGGTTGAGCATCTGCCTTAGGCTCAGGTATGATTTCATGGTCTTGGAATTGAGTCCTCTGGTTCTCAGCTCAGGAGGGAGTCTGCTTCTCCCTTTCCCTCTGCCTCTCCCCATTACTTGCACACATTGTGCTCTCTCTCTCTCAAATAAATAAATGAAGTCTTTAAAAAAAAAGTTTAAATAACAAAGACAACAATGTCACCATTGAAGTAGGTTACCCGAAGCTAGTAGGGATCTGTGTGTATACTATTGTGTCTTGAAAATGGATATCTCTCCTTATATTTTTAAGTTATATGTTTGATATAAGGTGGCTTTTGTAAATTCAACTAAGAGCAAAGATTTTAACTTACTTTGAATTTATACTGACTCCTTTGCCAAACCATTCATTAATAAAAATGTAACAACTATTATGAATTTGACAATAAATATCTTTTATCAGAACAGTGATGGGAAAGATACAGATGCAGTGAAACGCCAGGACATCTGCACCCCAATATTTATACCAGCAATGTCCACAATAGCCAAACTGTGGAAGGAGCTTTGGTGTCCATCAAAAGATGAATGGATAAAGAAGATGTGGTTTATGTATACAATGGAATATTACTCAGCCACTAGAAAGGACAGATACCCACCATTTGTTTAGACATGGATGGAACTGGAGGGTTCTATGCTGAGTGAAATAAGTCAATTGGAGAAGGACAAACATTATATGGTCTCATTCATTTGGGGAATATAAAAAATAGTGGAAGGAAATAAAGGGGAAAGAAGAAAAAATGAGTGGGAAATATCAGAAAGGGAGACAAAACATGAAAGACTCCTAACTCTGGGAAACAAACAAGGGGTGGTAGAAAGGGAGGTGGGTGGGAGGTGGGGGTGACTGGGTGACGGGCACTGAGGGGGGCACTTGATGGGATGAGCACTGGGTGTTATGCTATATGTTGGCAAATTGAACTCCAATAAAAATAAATAAATAAATTTTTAAATAGAACAACCATGGGAGGTAATATATCAGAACATCCATGGAAGGTAATAAAATTATATCCAATCATAATAAAATATCTGAATAATTGTATAAAAATGAGTCTTGATTATATATGGATGGATTTTTATTTCTAAATTTAACAAACATAAGAATTTAGATCTAAGAAGACTTTAAAATCTAAACTCTATTCATATCAATGCTAAATTTGATTAATTAAAAGTATTCCAAATGACATAAACTTTATGTAAATAGATCATAATAAAATAAATACAATCTTTAAACCCTAATGATATACTCTGACATCATTCTATTATGGTGTATAACTCTGCAACTTTAAAAATATAGAGCTCTATCCAATAGAACTCTCTCCTAATATAATACATTATATTATTTCTTCTATAAATACATCTTGTATTTTCAGAAGCAACTTGAGCAATTCTCTTTTTGTTAGAATGACTTGATCCATCAGTTCAATAGTATAGTAGCTGAATGCATCTCTTTCTTAGGCTTTTAACCATATAAGCATCCATGCAATTGCTGATCTAATAATTTCAATTCTCTCTATGCCTCTTTGTCTCTCTAATAATTTCAGTTCTCTCTCTGTCTCTGTCTCTCTCTCTCTCTCTCTCTCTCACACACACACACACACACACACACACAAATACTCACAGAGCATCTCTACCCCTATCATTTAAAGATTGGCTGTGAATCAAGAAGATGTCCACCCAGATTAGAGCAAAGTCCTGGAGGTACTTGGTTGGTTCAGGAAGAATTATTCCTATTTAATATGAGTATTCATAGAAAGGGACACACAACATCAGACATATAAAGTCCTGAGGGGTTAGATATGATCAATAAGACAGAACAGAGCTTAATACACATGTGAAGTTTCTTTGTCATACATTAGCTGAAATTTATGTTCAGATTTCTTTTAAAAATAACATACATAATTAAAATATATAATATATAAAATTCTTAAGGGAGAAATTTTTTAAAAATTCTAAGAATATAAAAGATAAACTAGAAAAATTCAGAAGAGAAGACAGACTGTAAAATTTTTCAGAGGGACACCTGGGAGGGGACTCAGTGGTTGAGTGTCTGCCTTCAGCCCAGGGCATGATTCCAGTGTCTTGGGATCAAATCCCACATGGGGCTCCCTGCATGGAGCCTGCTTCTTCCTCTGCCTCTGTCTCTGCCTCTCTCTGTGTGTCTCTCATGAATAAATAAAATCTTTAAAAAATTTTGCGTAAATATTTCTTTTTAAGATTTCAAAAAAGAACAATCTCTGCTCCAAACAGAGTTAATGACAATGAACATCAGCTCAAGTGAAAGTGAGCAAACTAAATGAGAAATAAAAAAAAAAAAAAGTTGTTCAGAGAGACATTTCACAGATGTGAATGATCATTAATTATACCCCATATATCAGATCCCTGGGTGGTTCAGCGGTTGAGTACCTGCCTTCGGCTCAGGGCATGACCCTGGGGTCGTGGGATCAAGTCCCACATCAGGCTCCCTGCATGGAGCCTGCTTTCTCTCTGCCTGTGTCTCTGCCTCTCTCTCTCTCTGTGTCTCTCATGAATAAATAAATAAATAAATATCTTTTAAAAATCATACCCCGTATATCCACATTCCCAATACATCCATAATTAGGATCACTGAGGAAGAGAAACAGATAAAGTGGTTACAGAAAAAGAATTCAAGAAATTTTTACAAAAATAATAGAAGACATCATTTTATAGCACAATGTATTACATACTATTCCAAGTGAGATTCACTGGATACCAACCAAAACTGTGCCAGATTTGTAAGATCAAGAATAAATCCCTTGAGAATATAGGAAATAAAATCATCTCCTTAACACACACACAAAAATAAAAGGATGGAAGGAAGGAGAGAAGGACAAAAAAATGCTGACTGACTTCAGATATTACTTCTGCAATTCAGAACGAGAAGAAAATAAATAGTGACTATAAAGCCTTTTGGGAAAGAGACAGTGATCAAATAATTTAAAAAGAGTAAGACCATCATTTACATATAAAAAAGCATAAGACAAACATTTTCAGACATTGTAAAACTTTTAGAAAATTTTGTTTTCCATCTTGAGAAAACTGCTGGACCACTGGTTTCAGTCAACTGAAAAATAAAACAAGCCATAGAATGACACCAGGAAGATGGAAATATAGGAATTTCTAGTGTCTGTCCTCTCCCAGAAATATCAATTTCAGTAACTGTCCATGCACAAAATACCTTCATAGAAGAGGATTCCAAGTGAGGAATTACAGCTTTTGAGTGAAGTGCAGAAAGAAGAAAGCTGCATTGAAGAATGTAAGAAATCTAGATTAACATTATGCCTATCACTCACTTCTTCCCCAAGCCCAGGATACCCAGCATGGAGAGAAATACCCACTCCACGTTTAGCAACCTACTTCACTGCAGACCTCAGCACCAGAAGCTCTAGCACCAGGCAGACCAGGCACCTAGCAAGCTCCTGTGAACCCAGGATCACAGCCTAATCCAGAGTTGGCCAGCTGCCATTGCACTGGGCCCTTCTATGGACCCCTGGGAACCCAGGTTCCTGGCCTGGCCCAGCACCAGGCAGGCCCCAAAAACGAGTCTCCAAACCAGTTATGCAAATTAACTTAACAAACAATGATAGAAGAAATAAAAAGAGAAACCAAAAAAATATCTTTAAGAAAATGAAAATGAAATTGAAAAAACAAAACAAAGCAAAACAAAAACAAAAAAGACAACAACAAAAAAAGAAAATGAAATTGAAAATTCAACATATAAAAATTATGTGGTAAGGAAAAGCAGTTTTAAGAGGGATATTTATAGTGATAAATGCCTATAAAGAAAAAAATAACAAATAAGCAATCTAAATTTACAACTCAAGGAACTGGAAAAAGAATAAACTAAGCCCAAAGTTAGCAGAAGGAAGAACATAGTAAAAATTGAACAGAAATCAACAAATTAGGGAATAGAAAAACAACAAAAGAGATCAATAAAACTAAGAGCTGATTTTTTAAGTGATAAACAAAATAAACCCTTAGATTAACAACAACAATAAAGAGAAGACTCAAATAAATAAGATTAAAAATGAAATTAAAGACATTGCTTTTGACATTACAGAAATATAAAAGATAAAAAGGGAATACCATGAACATGGTATCATTATATACCAATAAATTGGAAGACCTGGAATAAGTGGGATAAATTCCTAAAACATGCAATCATGAAGAAATAGAAAAATTGACCAGAGCCAAAACACATAAGGAGATTGAATCAGCTTCCTTACTGATTCAATATCTACATAGAAAACCTCAGGACCAGATGGCTTCACTGGTGATTTTTTTTTAATTTATTTTTTATTGGTGTTCGATTTACTAACATACAGAATAACCCCCAGTGCCCGTCACCCATTCACTCCCACCCCCCGCCCTCCTCCCCTTCCACCACCCCTAGTTCGTTTCCCAGAGTTAGGAGTCTTTACGTTCTGTCTCCCTTTCTGATATTTCCCACCCATTTCTTCTCCCTTCCCTTATTTTCCCTTTCACTATTATTTATATTCCCCAAATGAATGAGAACATATAATGTTTGTCCTTCTCCGACTGACTTACTTCACTCAGCATAATACCCTCCAGTTCCATCCACGTTGAAGCAAATGGTGGGTATTTGTCGTTTCTAATGGCTGAGTAATATTCCATTGTATACATAGACCACATCTTCTTTATCCATTCATCTTTCGTTGGACACCGAGGCTCCTTCCACAGTTTGGCTATCGTGGCCATTGCTGCTATAAACATCGGGGTGCAGGTGGTTAAAAATAGACCTGCCCTACGACCCAGCAATTGCACTGTTGGGGATTTACCCCAAAGATACAAATGCAATGAAACGCCGGGACACCTGCACCCCGATTTTTTTTTTTAAATATTATATACTTCTTTGAGGGAGAGAGCATGGGGGAAAGAGCGAGAGAGAGAGAGAGCGAAGGAGAGAGAGCATGAGCAGGGGGAGAGGGAGAAGCAGGCTCCCTGTTCAGCAGAAGCTCGATAAATATAAAAACAAATTATTAGAAAAAAGCATCAATATGTGGATGGCTATATTCAGCTAGGGACAAAACTATAAACCCCGATATATAAATACTAAATACTAAAATATAAATACTAAAAAGTAAAATTATATTTGCATAGCAATAATATTACTGGAAAAACTGAATTTGAAAAACACATACTGGAAAAAATTTTGCAATGTATACAAGTGACTAATGTTCTGATAAAACAGCGAGAAAAGATCAACTCAAAAGAATGATGGGCAAAACATATTTGACAAAAATAATATATAAATGACTATAAAATTTAAGGAAATAAGTATTTCCACATATGGAAATTGTGGAAATTTCATTACATATGAAATGGGAATTAATCATGAAAAAGAAATGAAAATTAAATAGGTAAAAAGATGTATCTACCTGTCTATCTATCTACCATCTATCTATCTATCATCTGTCATCTATCTGTAATGATTTGTTCATGCAAAGAAAGGCATTGATTTGACCAATCCTAAAAGGTTTCAGGGAGATATAAAGAGATAAAATAATAATGATGATTGAGTTATTTGCTAAAATGGTATTCTCATTGACACCTATACTGCCTTTTAATAAATAATGCTATTATATTAATTCCCCTTTTTAGAACACACTTTTCAAATCAAAATTCTTTATGTTACTAATTTTTATGTGTGTTTATTGTTTTCTTTCACTGTTGGAATGTAAGCTATTTAAGGTAAAGGTCTCTTCTGTTCACTGATGGATGCATTTCAAGTATGTAATAGCATGCCTCACTTACTACGAACTAAATAAAACTGTTGAATGAATGAATGAATGAATGAATAAATGAATGAGTGAATAAATGAATATGGGAAAATAGAGAAATTTATCACAATAATATGCTTTATATCAATTGATTATAATGTGGAAAGTAATTATTAAAGCAAAATAAAAACAAAATTTTTAGAAAAATGCTATTTCAAATGATGCCTTTATAGACAAAAAGAACAGAAAAAAATAGAAATAAAGAAATATTTATAGAGGTATTGCCAATTACCAGGATTCTTAGTGTGTACACAAGCGTTGCCGCAAATCGGTTTTTCACAAACTTATGTGATCTGAGGGCTGCACTGACATTGGACAGGCAAATAAAGATGTGGGAAGCTGGTACAATCTAACTGCTCTTGGTTGATGAGCATGTTGAACCTGTGAAGTTCCCTGAATAGATCCCAGGGTGGAAGTAAGGGTTGATTTAGTGATTTAAAACTAATTCCTATGCTTGAGCTTGAAACTAAGTTTAATTGCCATCTACCAGCTTTGAAAATGTGCAAGACCCATGAGAGTTCAACAAATTACAACCATAAAAAATGAACACATAGAAATTGACTTGATAAGGACTTATGATAGGTTTCTGAGTTAGTTCAATCGCGGACCTTGTCATAATTCAGTAGTGAGATATATATGCTTAGACATAAGATGCCAACTAAAATTATATTTGAAATGTGAAACAAAAGAAAATATTAATTGGCTAAGGAGATCCATTTTATTACACTGACAATTACATGTCATTCTACTTTTTTTTTTCTTTTTCACTCCACAAAAATGCATCATGAATACATTTACATGTGATAAAGGAAAAGATAATGTGAATTGCAATAATGTAGCCAGTTGAATTGTGCTCCTATCAAAAGTGAAAAAATAACATCCTTAATCCCACATTGAGTCCACTTAATGAGAAAGCTGGCAGGTAGACATTTCTTGTTTAAAGCCCTAAAGATTTTGCCAGTATGACATTTTGGAATATATACTAACTATTCAACTTACAAAATAATTGAAAATGGGGAATCTGTCAAAATGGGGGTTTCTAGAGATTTAAAATAAAAAGAAAGGTATGGGCTTTTTAGTATACTATTTCGTGTTATCTGCTATGCTAGCTAATCAAAGATATGATTATCCTTTCATTTGCATAGCCTCAAAGACTATTTAATATTTCAAAGTCAATTTGATAGGTTGATAATAGTCTGTGGCATGTTTGGGCCCCGTATGGATATCATATCATAACAGGACACTAGTGAAGTGGTCTTTTTTAGATCCTGACATGTCATTTGGGGAGGTGACACTCTCATCCATCTGTCCTGATGGCATAATGCCCAATCCTGGGTCAGCTGAAGTACTTCTCTGGAGTTTAAATAATGACTTTTCTTGCTTTTCAATTTTTCAAGTGATTTAAGTCTTCACAAATTTGACAACCATCCACTTCAAAAAATTCAAATATTCTGAAAATAAGTACAGGGAACGTTGTGTCAACGAGTATGTGTTCTTTAAATGTCATGAAGTAGCTAGTGGAAGTGAGTTCAACAGTGAATGTTCCACAGTCTCTTTCTATTGCTGGTATTGTTGTTGTTGAAATTATAGAAAAAAAAATAGCAGTAATGGCAATGTGAGGGTGGATCTTATTACCTATGCACCTTCCCCTAAGTCAATGGAATGGAACACCCAATTCAGGAGATGTTACTTGGCAGTCTTTTAGCACAGCTCCTTAAACAGTAAGAAGCATCTCAGACATGTAGGCAGCACTGTCCTTATGACATTCAAGAAAGCCACTTGTTTTGAAATTACGGGGGGAAAAAGTCACTTTACATATTGTTAGGTGGGAAGTTTTGGTGGGGAAAGGTTCAGTGAAGAGAAACAAAAGCAATATATTTTTTCCAAATCCCTGAATATTTAAAAATGCACTAAAATTTTAGATTTCCATGTAAGTTGGTATGCTTTGTCTGACATGTTTAGTCATTTTCCTAAGCAATCAACATAATTTTCCCCATAAACTGCGTATTTTTTTAAGATTTTATTTTTTCATGAGAGAGAGACAGAGAGAGAGAGGCAGAGACAGAGGCAGAGGGCGAAGCAGGCTCCAAGCAGGGACCTCCATGTGGGACTCAATCCCGGGTCTCCAGGATCAGGCCCTGGGATGAAGGTGGCGCTAAACCCCTGAGCCACCTGAGCTGCCCATAAACTGTGTATTTTTAATGCAGCATGAATTATTCCAATATATTTGGATACCATTGTTTACTACAAGCCAATGCATTATTATTTTATTGATAGTATGGCCTTCTATTCCTTAATGAATGAACTTGGCGTTTTTCTACTCAGTACTGCCCAACAGTGCCCAAGGAGTCTGTAATGACACTCCTATGGCCAATGGCACCAGAAAAAGGCAGACCCTCTGTGCTGAAATGGATGAACTTGTTGCCCTATTCATCAGGAAGTGGTGGGAAATCATCATTAATTTTAGTTCATATGTTTTTACTTCTACTTTAAGCCCCTTCATGACACCTCTTGAGATTATATGAATTATTATATCAGCAGGTATGAGGTACTGAAGCATGCAATTTCATGCAGGGAGAAATCAAGCAGTTGAACCATTAAAATTAATGCAAATAGCCTGTTTCTATTTAAGAAAGAAAAGGGGGAGGGTAATGTTGAGGAAGAATTATACGTAGTATAACAGAATTGTCCAAAAGCAACACTTAAAATTTTGTATTGTTTTAATTGAAAGTAATTATATTTTTGTAATAGTAATTTTCTTCCTATGAGTATTAATTCATTATAAATTAGCTATAAAAAGATCAGTTCAAATGTCTAAATTTACTTTTATTTCCATTTACTATAAACACAAGATTTGTTTTCAACCTGTTTTCCAGCAAGCCAACAGGAATTTTTGAAATCTATTTTTTTTATACTTATGATCCTGTGCTTTATGTAAGCCACACCCGCCAGAGTGAAATACATTGTGTTCCTTGAAGCATAACTCATCTCCTCTTGAAGCAAGGTCTTCAATGAGGATGCCTGCTACAATGTGACCTAACGCATAGTCAGAAAAGGCTTCCCTGTACCTAGGTCACCTGGGTGGCTCAGTGGTTCAGCATCTGCCTTCAGCTCAGGGTGTGATCCCAGGATCTGGGATCAAGTCCCACATCGGGCTCCCTGCAAGGAGCCTGCTTCTCCCTCTGCGTACGTCTCTGCCTCTCTTTCTCTCAATTTGTGTCTCTCATGAATAAATAAATAAATATTTTAAAAAATACTAAAGCTTTAGGTTCTGTCTTTGGCAATTGGGGAGAAGTACTATATTTAGCACAAAACATATTAAATCATCTTTTGTATCACAGACTCTTCTCACAGAACATAATAATCTTTTGTACAGTCTCACATAGCCTAGAATTCTTTGATTCTTTCTACATCCCTCAATCTCCTCCTTACTTATTAACATATAACATGAAAATGTCCAAACTGTGTATTTCCAATGTAAGCTGCTTGTATGTATAGTTTGGTTAGGTGGATCTCATCCTTTATGTGGGTTCTAGTTTAGCCACGTCTCCCTCCAGCAATCTACCACCTTTCTGATTTTCAGTATCTTCATATTAAAAGAAGGAAATAGCCCCTGTTCTTTCCTTAAAATATATAAAGAAAACCACTTTATAAATTTTTAACATATTTTAAGTTTAAAGAATCATGGTAAATATCCTATAACATAGACAAAAATTCTATCATATTTCGGGATCCCTGGGTGGCTCGCTGGTTTAGCACCTGCCTTCGGCCCAGGGTGTGATCCTGGAGACCTTGGATCAAGACCCACATCAGGTTCCCCACATGGAGCCTGCTTCTCCCTCTGCCTGTGTCTCTGCGTCTCTCTCTCTTTCTCTGCCTGTCATGAATAAACAAAATCTTTTAAAAAAATTCTATAGTATTTCAATCATATGATTGACTTTTATCAACCTCTGATTATAGAACCCAAAATCACTAAGACTTTTTTCAAATGCTTATTTTTCACATTTGTAATCATTTTGGTTGTGACTTAGAGAATTCTTACTAGATAAATGAATCACCTAGTATTATGGAGAGTTTCAAAATACATAGCATCCGGATTGACTCTGACACTGAAACAACACAAGGAGAATGGCTGATGATAATGCCTTTTCCTACCATGAGCAGCAGCTGATGTTATTGCTTGCTGCTTGCTTTCCACTGCAAAATAATTATCTGGAGCAGATAAGATCACAAACTGGTTAATATCACAAGCCTGCCCCTGCTGCTAATATGATCTTATCAGTTACTGACTGATCACTTTCTAGGGAAGAGTATCAGCTTGTGCTCCCCTCAAACTTAAAAAAAAAAAAATGATCCTAGGTGTAAAGCAAATACTATACACTACAATAGTACAATGAGCTTTTACGTTTTCTTTTATTCTTTGTTAAATATTTTGCTCACAGAGCTTGTGTTTACCTCGTGGGACTGTTGCCAAAGGCAGAGGTTCAATTCCATGTGCTGAAATATATCATCATGTTTTGGCATAATTGCATTTCTAATGGGCTCTCAGAGAAAGGAATGCATAAGTGCCAATTACAGCATGGTACAAATAAAGCATTATTATGTGCTCTGGAACAATCTGCATAATGGCAATATAGTCATATTATATTATGTTCAGTTATTTCTATTTCCTCTGTCTGAATCTCTCTGTCAACAAATGATTTTTTAAAGAATGCCCCAAATGTGATTTGAATGCTATAAAGATAATTTCTTTGTCAATGAAGTATGTATAATAATGTATATAGGATTATATAAGTATATGTATAATTGTGCATACATATATAGAGAGAGAGAGAAAGAGAGAGATCAGAGATACATATATAAACATCCTATACAGATATAGGTATTTTTCCCCACACACAGATACAGGTATAGTTGTATATTTCAAATATCTCTCTGATTATAGTATTTTGATTTTCTAAACTACTGTATTACGCATGGGAAGATAACTACACATAGCCAGTTCCAGACTGCTTGATATGTGATATGAAAAAGCGATAGAAAACAAACACCTGGACAGCAAAACTCTACCATAATAATTCAAAAAGAAATGTAAAAATTGAACATAAGTACTGAAATGCCATATAGATTGTTCCTAATGTTTGAAGGAAAACCTAATTTATTGTTGAAATAAATATTATGCTATAGGTGAAAAAATATATTACTTATTTTCTTCAAGTCAAAACGCCTTTAAGGATTATAGGCTATTGAAAGTGTTATGGTGAATCAAGAAGATGCTCCTGCTAATGCCAAACATTGAACACCTGCAAAACATTTTCTGATCTTGATCTACATGACAAGTTACAAAGAATATTTTTCACTTCAGATTTTACCAAGTTAGAACCTATTTGACAATATGGCAGCACCACTCAGGAAAGGACCTTATTGGTTTGGGCATCTAGTTAAAAGTGAGACAAACCATAATATGTTTGTGCTAAAATGACCGCTGTTCTTAGAGTGTTGCCCTTGAGCAACAAATTTAAATCTGTCAGTGGGGAATAGATTGTTTTTTCAGGGTAACAGGCTATTGATTTGGGGAGAAAATTGCTTAATAAAACTTTATTTCAAAATATGTATACTTTCGCAAACAGATTTATATGGAAGGTGTTTAATAATTATAAATATTAAATATTTAAACAATATTAAATGTAAAACATAACAGGGAAGAATAAATACTTGTTTCATTAAGAAAGCCCAAATGGTATATTGTGAGGAAAATATATACAGTAAAGATCGTAAAAATGTCAGATAATCCTTAGAAGAAAAATGGGATGGCAGTCTGGAGAAGAGGGAAGGATTGGAAATGAGAGATATCATCTTACATACTATGGGGTGTGTAATGAAGATTTTCCTTGAGTTAAGAACTTTTGAATTCTTTAATTGAAATTTTCTAGTAGATAAAGAAAAAAGTAATTATATGCTACATCCATCAGCAGACAAAAATATTGTTTTAGAAAAGTTTTCATGTTCTAACAGTGTCTCTTCACTTAACAAAAGTTTTAATAGCATCTTATTTTGTTCTAAAAGCAATAAACCACTTCCTGTGGAAAAAAAATTATATGCTTGTTCAGTGGCTTAAAAAGTCAATCATCTTACTGCTGGATTAGCAAACATTAGAGGTCATCGAAAGCTCCAAATGTTAAACTCAAAATGTATTAATGACTTGAATATAAGACCTGAAACTGTAAGATTTCTAGAAGAAAACATAGAAGGCAAGTCCTTGACATCAATCTTGGAAATGATTTTTAGATTTGACAACTAAAAGCAAATATAAACTACTGAGACTACATTGAACTAAAAATACTTCTGCACAGAAAAGGAAACTATCAACAAAATGAAAAGGCAAATAGTTAAATGGATGAAGACATTTGCAAATCATATATCTGGTAAGGAGTTAATATACAAAATACATAAAGAACTCCCACAACTTGATAACAAACTAAAAGAATCTGATTTAAAAATGATCAGAGGATCTATACAGATATTTTCCAAATAACACATACAAATGGCCAACAGGTGATGGAAAGGTGCTCATCATCACTAATCATCAGGGAAATGCAAATTGAAACCACAATGATATATTACTTCAGTTTTTTTGAATGGCTATTATCAAAAAGACAAGAGATAGTATGTGTTAGAGAAAATTTGGAGAAAAGGAAACCATTCCCTTGGTAGGAATGTACATTGGGGCAGCCACTATAGACAGTACTATGTAAGTTCCTCAAAAAACTAAAAGTAGAACTATCATGTGATTCATCAATTCTGGGTATTTATCTGAAGAAAATGAAAACATTAACTCAAAAAAGTCACCTGCACTTCTATGTTTAGTGCAACCTTATTTACAATATCCATGATACAGAAGCAACCCAGTGTCCATCCATAGATGAATGAATAAATTTCACACACACACACACACACACACAGAGACAGACACACACAACACACACACACACACACAAATATTAGTCATAAAAAAAATAAGAGCTTGCCATTTGCAACAGCATGGATGGACCTACAAGATATATACTAAGTGAAATGAGTCAGAAAAGACAAATGATTGAAGATGTGTGATTGAAATATGATTTCAATAAAATGTAGAATTTAAGAACAAGACAAATAAGCAAATGAAAAAAATAGACAAACATAAAACCCAAATTCTTAAACACAAAGAACATGGATGGATTTTTTTTATAAGATGTCTTTTATTTATTCATGAGAGACACAGAAAGAGGCAGAGACATAGGCAGAGGGAGAAGAAGGCTCCTGCAGGAATCTGATGTGGAGCTCCATCACAAGATCCCAGGATCATGACACAAGCCAAAGGCAGACACTCAACCATCAAGTCACCCAGGTGCCCCACATGGATGGATCTTGAAGGGATTATGCTAAATGAAGTCAGAGAAAGACATAATCTCTCTTACATGTGGAATCAAATAACAACAACAAAAACCGAACTCAAATACGGAGAACCAGAGATATGGAACTCAACTAAAGTTGAGTAGAGTAGGAATTGCTAGAGTAGGAGAATAATTGAGGGAAATGAATGAAGGTGGTCAAAAGATACGAACTTTTTTTTTCTTTACCCCTAATTTTCACCGTGTATTAACTAAAGACAAGGATATTCTTATATTTAACCACAGTACAATTATCAAAATATGGAAATTAACACCAATTAACATTAGCTACAGACCTTATTAGAAGTGTACCATTTGTCCCACTAGATCTTTTACAGCAAAAAAAAAAAAAAAAAAATATTTTTTCTTGGTCCAGAATCCAATCCAGGATAACATGTAGTCGTATCTCTGAAGTTTTCCTTAATCTGGAATAGTATTTCAGTCTTTGTTTTTCATGACGTAGACTTTTAAAGAATAAAGGCCTGTTATTTTGTAGACTGTCCCTCAACTTGGGTTTGACTACTATCTCTTTGTTATATTTACATTATGCATTTTTTGAAGAAATCCTCAAGCATGATGTTTTCTCTTCCTCAGTGAATCTAATCAGGAAACATACAATATTTTTCCTATAACTGATAATACTCAAAAGGACATTTTTGAGACAAATAGGGAAAACTGAAAACATAAGATATTAAGAAGTTATTGCTAATTTTGTTAGATGTCATAATGGTATGTGTTTATGTTTTTTAATAATGGCATCGATCTGTTAGTGATATGTGCATTGCAGAAGACAAGAGGCTTGATGTCCAGTTATAGGGAGTTTGGTTACTTTACGCAGGAAGCAGTAATAATAATAGAGTCAGATCTTGACTTTTCTGAAATTGTTTCCAATTTGTACATTCTCCAGGTCTTTGACCATTTTTTCTTTCTTTTGGTCACTACTTCTACAGTTTACATAAATAGTGTAATATACATACATATAAAATATACACACATATACAAACTTATAAAATAACTAAATCCTGGGGTTTTAATGTATACAGTATGATGACTGTAGTTAATGACACTATATTGTATATTTCAAAGTTGCTAAAATTCTCATCACAAGAAAAAAAAACTACAACTATAGTCAGTGATGAATGTTAACTAAACTTATTGGGGTGATCATGTCACAACACATACATATATCATCAAATCATTATTTTGTACACCTGAAACTAATATGATGTTATGTCACTTACACCTCAATAAAAAAGCTACAAGTGAAATTTAGTGTTCATGATCACTGAAAACCTTTGTCGAATCTACTAGATTTTATGTGGTTTCATTACATCGCACTTAATTGATCATATTTTATAATTGCATGTATATAAACGATATTTGGGTACCCATGTAGTAGTTGTATGTTAGAAATTTCAAGCAAATGTGTTGTCAGTGGAGAGTTTTCATAATTGTATACACATTTAGAAGCTATATGTGTAACAATATATTACTTTAATGTCAATGAGAAAATTCAATCAAATACGTTGTTGGTAAAAAGAATAATTTTTTCCTCTACAGGTGACTGTTCCTTCTAGCTTTAACTAAGTACTTCTTGTAAAAGGAAATGCCTTTAATTTCGGCTACTAAGAACCAGAGAGTATCATACCATTTTGCATATTTCTTTTGATACTAATAATGAATTGTAAAATATCATTAACGTGAAACTGCTGTGGGTTTTCCGTGAATGCTATTATGTCAAAGCGTTATTTGTGCACTTTCCCCAAAGAAGACAATCCATCTTGTTAGTTCTTTAACCATATTGTGAAAGCAGAACTATATTCTGTGCATTCTTAGTTGACATTAAAATGATCTGTTAGTTGTGCCTAGCAGAATGTCATCCTTTCTGCATTATATATTTAGATTAACTCACCCAACAACTTCAGACCAACAGTGTGTTCCTGCCTACCCATCTGTCTGTAAGAGTGAAAACTAAGAGGTGGGTTTACTAATTTGTTAAAATATCTTCTCCACATGTCTTAAACTATGAATAAAAAAGCTGTATTTCACAAATGACTGTGTTCCTTTTAACGGTATATTTGAAGCTCTTAGGTCCTAAAAATATGACCCAGTTAGAGTTAGTATCAGAATATGTAAAAGAAGATTATGACCGTCCACATATCAAATATAGTTAATTATTTAATCTGTTTACTTGTCTCCAGTCTCTCTATACTTAAATTTATATAAACATATAATTTTCAAGTAATTTCTCTGTCAAAAATTTGCATGGGTTTCTTATTTCATTCATCTAATAAGCATGACCTCTTTGAATTTACTCTCAAGACCTCTATAATATGGTCTTCCTGTGTAAACTGCTCCCTCGAGTTGGCTCTCTTCATACTTTGATCCTTTTTACATACTGTACTCATTAACCACTTTTAATGGGTTTCATTGTGGCTGACGTTTTTTTTTTATTCCTTCCTTTTGTTCATAATATTTTTATTTCTAAATACCCACTCTCAATATTCTATTAGCTTTTTCTGCTTTCTTCACTCAAAGAGTCTTTCTTCTGTCTCTAAAAGTTGATCAATTCAACAGTTAGTCTCTGTCGGCAAATTGATAATATATCAATAGCAATACTTTCTCTCTTTATTCCAAAAATCTAGTAATGGAAGATTATTGCTATTAAAAAATCCCATTTTAAAAAAGATACCATAAGGAGAACGAAAACAGATGACAAATAGGACAAGCATGTTAAGTATTATGAATTGAAAGAACTCTTACCGGCATAAAAATAATAGCATCTAACAAGGAAATATTAAAGAAAATGTATTAATAATTCACAGAATTAGAATCTTTAAGTAAATGTGCTTATGTTTTCCATCATGAAATACAAAATAATACTTAAAAATGAATGCCATTTAAGTTTTTCAACAAGAAATCCTTGTCTTTCTCCAGTTATAAGGAACAGTGAGGAGAAATGGACATTGTGATATATTGCTGGTACAAATAGAAATGGGAAGCAAGTTTTACACAGAAGTAAAAACTTTAAAATATTTATATGGCTGTGGTAACAATGCCACAATTGTACCTTTTCCCTAGAGAAATAATGAAAATAATTTGAAAGTTTACATACATGAAAAATCACCATAACATAATTTGTGTTACTAAAAATTCAGTCTACAGCTATAGGTGGATAGTTAAAATGAAGCTAGAATATTTACTTGTAGGGATACTGAATAGTTATTGAAATCATACTGAAATGATGATAAATGTAGCCATATAACCCAACTTAACTGATGCAGCTAATATCAAATATGCTTTTAAATAATTAATTATTTATTTATTCATGAGACACACTGAGAGAGAGGCAGAGACATAGGCAGAGGGAGAAGCAGGTTCCCCGTGGGGAGCCTGAGGCAGGACTTGATTCCAGGACCCCGGGATCATGCCCTGAGCCAGAGGCAGACACTCAACCCCTGAGTGACTTGGGTGCCCCTAATATCAAGGACTCTTTTCAATTATTTCATGTAATTACACACTTATTAACACATTTTCTATTATTATTTCTACTATTTAAGAATACATTCATGGATAATGATTTGTTCTATATCTTCTAGTCTAGATTTAGGATCCAGGATGTCCTTCTTTATTACAACTTCCCACTGTCCATGTGTGGTTTGTGTGTTCTGTCCTCATTATTGATCTGTATCTTTCAATTCACTCTTTCTTTTTTTTTTATTATCCAAGTTCAGATCTGCATTATCTTTCCTCTGAGTCCCTTTTTTGTACTTCTTGCTCTTCTCCCTATCTCCAGACTTATTCAATTAAAATTCACACTTCAATGGCCTGCCTAGAAGATCTATGCATAATGTAAATCAGATTGTATCACTTTCCTTAAAATTTAGTTTTAGGATAAAATCTAAGTTCCTTGACCTTCCATGACAACTTTCATCTCCTGTCTCCCCATGTCGCTCTGTTTAAGCTTCATTAATACACATTGCCCACCGTTCCTCCATTCTGTGCTATAATGCTACTTTTGCTTATTAAAATTATTTTCTCTATTTCATTCTAAAACATGTTTTATTTTCTCAAACTTATATTTTTAGATTGAACTTACAAATATATATTTAGTAATGTCAACCTGACCTCATCCAAACTTCTCTCTGTGATAATATTTTTGCTAATTTGATCAATGATGATATGTCAAAGAAAAACTGAGGACCACTATTCCTTCTAAGTTGTCAATATCCTGTCAACTTTAATAAATGAAGGTAAATGGCCATATATCTGAGGCTGTGACTGGGATCCAAACATGATTTTATAAAAAAACTAACTGACCTAAGTTTTAACCTTTGATGTCTTTAAGGAAAAAGGGCACAAAAGAATCTATTCATTAAATCAGGGAAAAAATAAAATCTTTCCAAAATATTATGTAAAATGATTAACTAACAACAAATAGTTAAGACTACTGTCATATATACTAAAAAAAGGAAAATCTCAGTGTCAAAGAGATATCTGTACCTCACCTCCATTTTTACTGCAGCATTGTTAACAATAGCCGAGGATGGAAACAACCTAAGTGTTCACTGAAGGATAAATGGATTTATTTATATGTATATTCAATATTATATGTATATGTATTATATGTATATACAATAGAATATTATATGTCTATACAATAGAATATTATATGTATATACAATAGAATATTGGTCAGCTATGAAAAAGAATGAAATCTTACTATATTTGAGAATATGGTTGGATGTAAAGGGTATTATGTTAAGTGAACTAGGTCAGACCAAGAAAGAAATACTGTACAGTTTCACATATATGTGGTATATGTGGTCAAAAGATACAAACTTCCAGCTGTAAGAGAATTATCTTATGGGGACATAATACACAGAATGATGACTATAGTTAACAGTGCTGCATCCAATCTTTGAAAACTGATAAGAAAGTAGAACTTAAAAGTTTTCATCACAAGAAAAAATGCAATTATGTGAAGTAATATGAGGCAATGAATGTTGACTAGACTTATTGAGGTGATTACTTCACAATATACACATATAAGAAATCATCATGTTGTACCTAAAACTAATGCAGTACGTGTCAATTGTATATCAGTAAAACTGTAAAAAAGAAAAAAAAAAGACCGTCGCCTAGTATTCTAAAACTATAAATGTAAAATTTAGATGATTTAAGACTGAAAAAGATATGCTGGATTTTGGGCTCTTCTAAAATCTATACTACAATAATATTTATATCGTGGCAGGTCCTAAATTAAAACAGAGTTAAACTAACTGGTATTTTTAAAAATATAAAAACTAATATCCAAAATTAAAATTATTTTCGATCTGTTAAGATCTACATCACCTGTATCAGAGTTCAGGAAACTGTGACCCAAAGGTCAGATGCTTTTTTTTTTTTTCTTTTCTTTTCTTTCTTTCTTTTTTTTTTTTTTTTATAAACAAAGTTTGTAAGAGCACAGCCAGACCCATTCTTTTACTTATTGTCTTTGGCCACTTCTTCACTACAAGGGCTGAACTGTTGAGTATTTATTTACAAGAGAGCTTGGATGACACTCAAAGCCTATTTACAGCTTCTTTACAAAATTGTGTGCCGACCCCTGACCAGCTTATATGTTTTGTTCAAATCTGACTCCACTTCAAAACAACATGAAGGAATCAGGATTCACTCATTCTCCATAAGTTTCCTACAGTTTCTATACTCCATCTATCAGTGTCATTTATTGATTCATAAACAGTTTACAGATTTTTCGGGGGTGAGAAGAGGGTTTTTTTTAGCTGTTTCCTTTATTCATTTTTTTTGTTTTTATTTCCATGAGTCATACACATTCCAAAGGAAAAATTTAAAAAAATTAAATTTAAATTATTAAAATTTTAAATTATTAAATTATTAAAAATTTAATTTTAAATTATTGGTTCTAAGTATATAGAACTCACTGATTTTGGTTTTTAACTATTTTTAATTAAATTTGTTATTTCTTTTCTTTTCAAAGCTTTATTTAAATTCTAATTAGTTAACATATAGTGTAATATTATTTTAAGAGTAGAATTTGTGATTCACCACTTACATATAATACTCAGTGTTCATCGCAAGTGCCCTCCTTAATGACCATCCCCCTTTTAGCCCATTCTCCACCCATCTCCCCTCCGTGGAGATTAAACAAGTTTGATCTACACATTGTATAATCTCTCAGTATATATCTCACTACTATCCTATCTATGACAACTGATTATTCAGCTTTGGACCTAAATTAACCCTCTCATCTGATGAATAAGAAAGCTTCAGTACTTTGGGAAGATAATTTTTCCAAGTTAGACAACACATTAAACATGTTTTTACATACTACCTCCAGTTTATTTGAATCTAAGTATCTCACTGGTAACACTTAGTATGACACTATGAGATAAAAACTGTTTTTTTTTTTTAAAGCTTATATATTATTTTATGTGAAAAAAGGAAAGGAAGGGTCTACCAGTTACAAAATCCAAGCCAGAGATAATTCCACAGCATAAGAAGCCTCACTTATTTTCAATTCTGTCTTTAATTAATATTAAAGCAGCTTTAACATATTGCAGCTTTATAAAGCTTCTAACCACAGGGGCTAGGCAATCATTTATTTAATATGTTTTCCAAATAGAATGTTTGCTCTATGATGTCAGGGAATGTGTCTCATTCACCCAGAATCTAACAGCACGCAGCGGGCACTCAGAACACCACCTGTTAAATGAATGGACTGATGTTAGGTAACCAGATCCTCCCTACAACATTGTGAGGTGCTAACGTTCCCAATTCCCAAAGAACGTGGGGAAGACCAGAAATATCCCATGACTTATCCTAGAGCACACAGCTTTGATAAAGAGACAGGATTTAAAAACAAGAAACAACAACAAAAAACTATATCCTCTGTAACACACGTGTCTCTTTGTTTATAGGGTATTTCCTTTCTTTAGAAAAACACAGAAACTGGAATTGGTTGACTTAGGGAAATATTTTTATATGAAGAATTCAGTGAATGGGAAGAAATAATTAGAACATATTTTTTAAATGTTCTTATTGTTTTTAATCTGTATAGCCCAAGACCCAAAAATAAAACTGGGCTTAAACTGGAGATAATTCAAGTAGGCATAGTAAATTTTTTTCTTAATCTTTCATTATCTTCATGACTGGGACTCAGCGCAGATATCATCTGCTTACTTTTGCATTTTAATTATCACCACATGCTAACTGCATTAACTACCATAAAAACAGGATGCGTAGCCAAGTGTTGGAATGTAGTTACTCCACCCACAGAGAAGCAACGTAGACTCGTAAAAGATTGTCCAGTGGCTCTTCTTAACAACGTGTATAAGGGAGGATGCAGAAACGTTTTCAAAATCACTATATGTAAAACGTTTTGAGTATGGATATTATATCTAAGATTCATTGATGATTTTATTTTATTTTTTTAGATTTTTATTTATTTTATTTGAGAGAGAGAAATAGCAGGAATGAGAGGAGAGGCAGAGAGAAAGGAGGAATCAGACACCCCACTGAGCAGGAAACCTGATGTGGAACTCCATCCCAGAACCCCGGGATCATGACCTAAGCCTATGGCAGACGTTCAACCAACTGAGCCCCCCAGGTACCCCAAAGATTCATTGATGATTTTCTTTGATTATATCTCGTATATAATTTCAATGTTTTTAAAGGCTTGAATATCACTATAGCCATAAAATATGGCCCCAATATGTATCATACATGGAAGAAGATTTTTTCCACCAAAGAATTTGATTATTTCAATAAATGCAGAGTTAATTAAGATGAAAGACGTGAGAGGCAATGTTGAGTTTAAAAATTCAGCTCTTTTTTTATCCTTAAATATTTTATTCTTTTTTTTTTCAAAATGGACAATGTGCAATCATTCGGTTTATTTTGCCGAGAACATTGTGCTAAATTTTATTACAAAAATTGTGATAAATATTTAGAAGTAAAGAATTATATATTAAGAAAATATTTTTTAAATATGTAAATATGACCATTTGCTCACATACCTGATCTTACTCTCCAGTCCCTACATAGGTTATACTAATATCATGTGGCCCAAGCTTTGACTATAAATCACAATACTAGAATAGATTACCCGGCACGGCCCAAGGTCACCAAGTAAGCAAAACAGTCCTGTTGAGGAGGACATTCTATAGGCTACCAGGATTCCCTTCCAGGAGCTGGAGGCAAAGGGCCAAACCTTTCCTTGGCCAAGGTCAATCTTTTACTGCATATTGCCTTTCTCCTCTGGATCAAATTATTTCTGTGCTTTGGGATCATTCCCATCAGCATACTAATATGTCATAGAAGGTAAATAAATATCAAATTAAAAAGCAGCGACAGCAGTAATGCAAATTCTCTTGTGATCCATGTCCTTCCTCAGATACTACGTCATTTCTTTATTATATTTTTTATGTAAAACATTTTGAATTCTCCAGTCAGGGTGTGTTCTATCACTAGCAATCTCCAGGGCATCGGTAGAAAGTTTTTTCAGTTCAGAATCAATGTAATACCACACTGACTATATTGAAGCCAAGTCATTGTCAGACAATAACTCCAATGTGCTTCAGAGAATCCAGAGCTCCTTTGATTCACCCTGGGCATAGTTACTAGAGTCAGCAATATCAGGCAGTCTGTTGAAGTGTTGGCAGCTAAAAATATATGTGGAGGATATTTACACTAGCAATCAATTCTTTTTATTTGATGCAAGTTCTGTTTTCTAGTTTATTCTGTTCTTTCATGCAGGTTTATTCCATTCGATGTTGTAAGTATTTATCTTATAAATAGCTGGGTATGCAATTTTCTTTTAAATTAGTTTTTAATTTGTAGCTGTTTCTCAGTATTTTTCAAGATCCGTGAGAAGATTTTCATACCTTCCCATCACTGTTTTATGAATTTCAGAAAGTTAACAGAGTTAATGATTAGTACAGCTCCAGATTAATTTTGAAAAATCAAATCTCCAGACTAGAAGAAGAATCACAATACGAAAAGTAATAGCATAGTACAGCAAGCTAATTTCCTGTTGCTGTTACAGATTCACTCACTAAAAATATCAGGACAATCTTATTTTATAATTTTAACACAATAGTGAAGAGCTGTTGTAATAGAGCAAGTATTTATGATAATTAGGTTTTGCTGAATAATGTGGTTCTTCAAAGATGATAGTTGTGGATATTGATTTTCCAAATGGACTGAGTCATTGATTGAATGCAATTTGAAGAGGAACCGAATTAGTCTCTTGAATTTACCTGGGGCTGCTACCAGTGGAATACATTATCCCAGGAATCCCATAGCTGTGTTTCACAGGTCAAGGACTCCCCCTGTCTTTTAGTTCACTTGTGGAATCATTTCTTAGTTAATAATGTTTACCCATAAAACCATAGGTGACTACAAGGGGTTGTTCAATGATTGATTTTTTTTTCTTTGCTTAGATAAACAAATTCCAGAATAGAATTAAGAAGGCTAAGCTTTTTGATTCATACAACAAAATGAGGAAGTAGGATGTTGATTACATTTTACAAATATAAGCTATTATTGGGACATAAGATAGAGATTATTCCTGCAGAGATCACTGGCATAACAGTAAAACAAACAAATAATCCTCAGGGAGCAGACTATGGAAAACACCTTCACGTGAAAAGCAGTAGATTATTCTTTAATTCCTCTTCAGCAAAAAAGCACTTATCCACTGGGACTAGTGCAAATGTAGGCAAGTTAGTGAACTATTGTATTTCTAAGACTTTGAATATATATTTTTTTTGTATTTTAGTCTTTCTGAAATTGGAATATCAAGCATTCGGTGTGCATACTTAATATGATACGTTTAAATTCTGTGAGTAAATTGATCATCTATTTACAATAAATAGGAAAAATCTTAAACTCTATAGATATATCATGCATTTAGTGTTTTTATTGTGACCTATTTATAATATACAGAAAAAGTCAAGGAATAAGATGTCAACTACTAATACTTTGTTTTACTTGCATCTAACAAAAATGACAAAAAAAATTAAATTTTCTCTCTGATATGTCTACCAGAGAGATTTCAAGCTTTTTTTCCCCTCCATCTATTAGGAAAGACCAAAAATCTCCAGTTTTACAGACATAATTCAAGTACATATTTTTATATTATTTCATGACTATAAGCCTACAAATGCTTGCTATAAACATACTACATACATTTTGAATAACAAATTGATTCTAATATGCTTTTATATACATAATATCTGTGAAATTATAGTCAATGGGATCTTATGACAATAAATGGCAACATTTTGTTTTCTTGTGGTAAATAATATGATGTTATTTTATCTTCTCCATTTTCAATATGCCTTATTATTTTATTTCTATTTTTTTACCTTTATGAAACCATTCATTTATTTTAAGCAATATGTCTTTTTTTCTCTGTAATAGATACTATATTTTGTTTTACTTTATAATTCATATGGTGAAGTTTCAATCATTACATGACCACAAAATTTTCATATTTATTTACACTTCTTAACACAATAGGCACACGCATGTACATTTATATAAACACAGAATTTTTTTAACCTAGGGATACGTACTTTTTTCAGTTTTGAATGGTTCTAAAATATTAGGTAATCAAATACCATTCCTGCGCCAAATCTTTCATTTCAGTATTTCACACCTGCTGTATGTTTGACCAAATCATTTTATTACCTCTTTCACTTATTTACTCATTATTTCTCAATATAGTGTTTTTGAGTCTATTTTCCATTTTGAAAATGTTTTACACTGTCCACGAAAGGATTTATGCTGTCGACTGAGCCTCATTTTTATTTCAATATCTATTAATTTATTTCCAGCATTTAGAATGGACATTTTTATTAAAGTTATGCCAAATCTTTCATTTTCTTTCTTATGGTTCTGACTTATAGTTACCTACTCATTTTCACTATTCCATCTTTCCTTAATACTATCTTAATTACACATAGTTTCTATTATTTACGTGGCTATGCTGTTTATTATGGGATTTTGACATACGACAGTAGTATAAGTACAACTTAGCTGTGTTCCTAAACATACTAGAACTTTGCATAGCCTGTTGTATTATTGTCATCATGCATTTTGATTCTAAATATATTACATCATCATCAACATAATGTGTGATGTAATGTAGTCAACATCATGGCCCATGTATTACCCTTTCATCGCTTTGTGTCCCTTCTTGTATTTCTGAGTTCCTTTGTGGTATCATCTCTTCTGCCTGAAAAATGCCCATTGGGTTTCAAATAAAATATTTTAGTGCAACTATTCTGTATGTTTATTTTATATTTTTTGCATATTTATTGTATTAAAAATTTAAACCTCCTTTCTATCTGGTATAGAATTCTACATTGGCAGTCACTGTCTTCTAATAGTAAGGCGGTCAGTTGTCTTCTGGCTGGCATTGTTTTATAAAGCTTGCAGCCAGTATTGCTAGGGCTTTCTAAAGGAAACGTGTATCTTCCTCTAGCTGCTTTTAATATTTTCTCTTCCTATTTGGTCTACATCCATTTAACTATAATAAGCCTGGTTGTGCTTCCTACGTGCCTTTTCTTCTTTGGGATTCATAGAATGTCTTTAGTCACTGACTGATGACTCACCAGTTTGGGGAACTTTCATTAATTGTGCTTGCAGTATTGCTTCTTCCTCCTTATTATGCCTGTCCTCTCTCTCTGGAGCTCCATTTGCAGATATGTAAGAACTTTCCCTGTGTACCAAATGGGAATATCTTCATCATGGACTCCTGACAACTCTTCATGCCCACACTAAACACAAAAGGAAAGCTCAAGCACAGTCTGACCTATGTTTGGACAGAATACCATGTGATCATTCACCTGGAAGTCTAATGAGGAGCTACCACAAGGCTATTTCTCAACTGTTGATTGATTTTCAGAAGGTTCCTTAATTTGTAGGAGGCTGCCACACGGCAGTTAACCATCTGCTCTCATGGTTCCAGGGAGGTATTGTTTTTTTTAATTTTGTACCCTTTTTTTTTTTTAAATTTCTTTTTATTGGAGTTCAACTTGCCAACATATAGCATAACACCCAGTGTTCATCTCATCAAGTGCCCCCCTCAGGGCCCTTCACCCAGTCACCCCAAACCCCCGCCCACTTCCCTTTCCACCACCCCTTGTTCGTTTCCCAGAGTTAGGAGTCTCTCGTGTTCTGTCTCCCTCTCTGATATTTCCCACTCATTTTCTCTCCTTTCCCTTTGTTCCCTTTCACTATTTTTTATATTCCCCCAATGAATGAGACCATATAATGTTTGTCCTTCTCTGATTGACTTATTTGAGTGTAAGTGGAGACTATGAAGTTACTTCCCTGAAGGTTAGAATCTATCCTCTGTGCCATCTGTCATCTGGCTTCCCCACTTTGATCATTTTATGAAACAGGGTACAAGAGGTGCTCATAATATGCTGATCTTGCCTATGCTATCCATCGAACTAATAAACTATATAAATACACGTGGGCTCACTGTTTCCTCTGTGGCCAAATCTATGGAATTGTGACAAAACAACCTAGCAGTTAAGCAGTCACTCTTGCTTAGAGACCGCTTGACTGCTTGGCATTTCCTTTGTTTCTTATGCTCTGTTCTACATTTTTAAAAATTATTTTTTCTACTCTGCTTTTATTTTGTCTTCCTGGCCAACTTGGCAATCTTGTGCTATATGAAATCTACTGTTAAACACATCAAATTCTTATTTTAGATAACATATTTGTTTTCATTTCTATAATAAACTTGATTATTTTTCCAATCTAATCCTTGTTGGACCTTATCCATCTCATTCTCTATTTTGTCCAACTTTTCTTGGTTTTATTGAACATATTAATTAGAGGTATTTTAAATTATTTGTCTTATAACTCTGCCATTTGGATCATCCATGGTCAGTTTCTACTATGAGTTGTATTCCAAGTATTCAGTCATATATTTGTTTCTTTTTTCTTTTGCAATGTTTAGTAATATCAATTGCAATAGCAGACATTTGCCTAAAAATGTACATGTTCCCTATCATATTTAGCACTATAGATAGGGATATTCTAGTCTCTGCTATGTGTGTATGTGTAAAATTTACATATGTATATGACTTGAAACATCAATTAGTTTTATTACTTTCTCATATTATCATATTTATTTATTTATGATATTATGAGATGATAATAAATCGTATTATCATGTGATATCATATTAGTAGATTTGTTTTGTTTTGTTATTTTAGATTTATTTATTTATTTATTCATGAGAGAGAGAGAGGCAGAGACACAGGCAGAGGGAGAAGCAGGCTCCATGCAGGGAGCCGGATGTGGGACTCGATCCCAGGTCTCCAGGATCACGCCCTGGGTTGAAGGTGGCGCTAAACTGCTGAGCCACCCAGGTTGCCCATATTAGTAGATATATTGTTAATTTGACTCCATTTGCTTACCCTCACACCCAGTCCAGACACACATGTTATAATGATGTTTTCTGATTCCTTCCTTTCAGCAATATTAGCTTATCACTTCAGTTACATAGCCAGTGGTAGGTGTGGCTTGGTTCTTATCTACCACAGTATGTCCTTGTGTCTCTTTTTTTCCCACTTTACAAAGTCATAATTCCCAGACATCTAGTTAATGAGGAGATGTTTCTTTTACTTTTTCATGTGAGAGAGAAGACTTAATTTCACCTTAGTAATTGGATTTCAGGGATGAGCCGCATGCTCCAACGTCACCAATACTTCACTACTGCCAAACTAAAGTAGAGTTCATTTCCACTCTCCAGTTCGATTGAGGTTTTGTTTTTCAGTGGACACTGAGGTTGCATCCATTTGGATAATCTCTTGAAAATTTGATTTCAACATGGTATCTATTTTTAAAAAAAAGACATTTTAAAGGGAAGTCTAATATGCCATCACAACCTGATGTCCCTTAATTTTTATTTAATTTGAAACTTACATATTAAAAATGTATATGTGGAGATATTTCAATAATACCTTAAACTTAATACTTAAAATTTCTTTTGCATATTTTATAGTGAATGAACAAATAAGATTGCAAAATTCTATCAATAATTAATAATTAGACATTACTCTTATATAAACTTCTACTTGGCTGAAAAATCATAGTGTGAAAATAAATACAGCAAATACCCAGCCAGCATTCACAGACGTGTAAGTATATTTTAAATAAGTTATAAGGCTGTCTTTTCTGAATGGATAGATATCTAATCCTTTTGTTTAGTTCCAGTGTGCTGTGATAGAGAATAAATAATTTGGATATTATCTATGCAAACATCTATTTGTAATCAAGTTGTTTTAGTTAATTCAGGTGCTTTATTCTTCTACTAACATATGTGTTGTGACTTATTAAACAGAAATAAAACCTATTGTTTAATCTATTAGAATTTATATCCTAAATCTGTTTTGAGTTTGATATATTTTACATATTTCCTTTTACCTCAATATCCTTACTAATACTGTAGAATGGTTACTTTTGATTTGATTTTTTTACCTCAAACTCATCTCTATTTTAACTTTCACTTGAAGAGATCAAAACAGTTTATTTATTTATTTATTTAAATTCAAGTTAGTTAACATATCTGTACTATTGGTTTCTAGAGAGTTTAGTGATTCATCACTTACATATAACACACAGTGATCTCCGAACAAATACCCTCCTTAATGCCTATCACCTATTTAGCCCATCCCCCTACATACCTCTCCTCCAGTAATTCTCAGTTTGTTAGTTATGAGTCCCTTATGTTTTGCCTCCTCTCTGTTTTTATATTATTTTATTTTTCTTTCCCTTCCCCGATGTTCATCTGTTTCTTAAATTCTATATGTGACTGAAATCTTATGGTATTTGTCTTTCCCTGACTTATTTCACTTTGTGTAATACACTCCAGTTCCATGCACATTGTTGCAAATGGCAAGATTTCATTCTTTTTTGATGGCTGAGTTAGTTTACTCTGTGTGTGTGTGTATACACCACCTCTTCTGATCAATGTCTGATGATATTGGACATTGACAGACATATTTCAATTTAGCTATCAACAATAATTAAATTTCCATAATTGCTATGAATATTGCAGTGCATGTGCCCCTGTGAATCAACATTTTTGTATCCTTTGGATAAATACTTAGTAGTGAAATTGCCGGGTCTTAAGTAGTTCTATTTTTAACTTTTTGAGGAACTTCCATAATATTTTCCAGAGTGGCTGCTCCAGTTTGCATTCCTACCAACAATGTAACAGGGTTCCTATTTCTCTGCATACTCACCAACATCTGTTGTGTCCGGAGTTGTTAATTTTAGCCATTCTGACAGGTGTGAGGCGGTATCTCACTGTGGTTTTGATTTGTATTTTCCTGATGAGGAGTGATGTTGAGCATTTTTTCATTGTGTCTCTTAGCTATTTGTATGTCTTCTTTGAAGAAATGTCTATTGATGTCCCTGCCTATTTCTTAAATGGATTACTTACTTTTGGGGTGTTGATTTTGACACGTTATTTATAGAATTTGGATACTAGCCCTTTACCAGACATGACATTTACAAATATCTTTTCCCATTCCATCAGTTGCCTTTTACTTGTGTTGATCATTTCCTTCACTGTACAGAAGCTTTTTATCTTGATGAGATCCCAATACTTCATTTTTGCTTTTGTTTTTCTTGCTTCCAGAGACTTGTCTATTAAGAAGTTGCTGAGCGTGAGGTCAAAGGGGCTGCTGCCTGTTTTTTCCTGTCTTATATTTAGGTCTTTCATTCATTTTGAATTTATTTTTGTGTATGGTAAATAAATAATTACATATTTCTACTGACAATAATGGCATTCTAGTTAATTCATATCAAACTTCTCAAAAAACAGAACTATAAGAGATGAATAAAATGTCTTTAAGATAATCTACACAAACAAATTGAAGAGATAACAAAGCATGAAGAATTATGTGGCAAGTTGGACCATTCTTATCCTTTTAATGTCTGGTGACTTTGAAAATGTTACTGATAGGCCCACAAACTGAGGAGAAAAATTGAAACTCAGATGGAAGCTAGTGATAAAAAATTGACTCTAGGGAAAGAATATGCTACATTTTTTAAGCAAGGGTAAAATAGAAGTAGTCCAGCGTTTTTTTCCATAACTGACACATTTTAAAATCATCTCCATAATCAAAACTGGATTAAGATTATCTTACATTGCTTCTACCTCCAACAACTTATGAAAGACAAAATTGCACTCTACATGCAGCAAATTACTATCATCCGTAGGCTCAAATTTTTCATATACAATATATACAATTTTTAAATATAATAAGATATCATAGAAGATGAGGACAATTGACTAAAGATCTGGAGATCTACACATATTAAAACAAATTTTTAAAAGTTTAGATTGGACAGCCCTGTGGCTCAGGAGTTTAGTGCCACCTTTGGCCCAGGGCATGATCCTGGAGACCTGGGATCGGGCTCCCTGCATGGAGCCTGCTTCTCCCTCTGCCTGTGTCTTCCCCTTTCTCTCTCTCTCTCTCCCCCACCCTGTGTCTCTCATGAATAAATAAATAAAATCTTATAAAAAAGTTTAGATAAAAGAGTTTTCAGACACCTTTAAAATAAATTATATTATTGGATTCCAGTTAAAAAGGAACCCTATGGATATCCTAGAAGTAAAAAAGTACAGAATCTAAAAATAAACCTATGAAATTTGAAATTAGAAACACAACACCATTTATATTGATACCCAAAAAAATCTCCAAACACTAAAATAATATATATACATATATATATTTATAAGATCTATATGAGGAAAATTACAAAATTGATGAAATAAATCAAAGAACTGAATAAATAAAAACACATTCCATGTTCAGAAAGAGAAAGCCAACATTGTCAAGATGTCAGTTGTCCAAATGATCAATGCAATCTCAACTAAAATCACAGGGAACTATCTTGTGGATATCAACAAACTGATCCTAAAGTTTATATGGAAAGAGAAAAGACCCAGAAGAACCAACACAGTATGGAACTTTGACAAAGGAACAAAGATAATGCAATGAAGAAAATATAGTATTTTCAATTAATGGTGTTAGAATAATAGAATATTGAACATTTTAAAAACAAGCAAACAAAAACCTTGCATTCTTTACAAAATTTGTCTAAAATGGGCTATAGAAGGGCACGTGAGTGGTTCAGTGGTTGAGCGCCTGCCTTCAGCTCCAGGGCATGATCCTGGGGTCCGGAGTACCACATCAGGTTCCCCATAAGGAATCTGCATTTCCCTCTGCCTATGCCTCTGTCTCTCTCTCTGCATATCTCATAAATAAATAAATAAAATATTTTAAAAATGGACCATAGTACTAAATATAAAATGTGAAACTATAAAACTCCTAGAGGATAACATAGGAAAAAAACTAGATTACCATGGGTATAGTGATGACTTTTAAAATACAATACCAAGAAACCAATCCCTGAGAGAAGTAATTGATAAGCTAGACTTCATTAAAATTAAAAACCTCTGCTCTAAAAAAACAAAACAAAAAACAAAAAACTCTGCTCTGCTGAAGTCAATGTGGAAAGAATGAGAAGACTTCCACTAATTGGTAAAAAATATATGCAAGAGACATTTCCGATAAACAACTGTTATCTAAAATATATGGAGAATATTTAAAAGTTAATAAGAAAATAAACAACCAAGTTAAAAAAAATGTACAAGAGATCTGAACAAACCACCAAAGAAGATATACAGAAAACAAGTAAGCATATGATAAAATATTCACCATATGTCACCCAAGAAATGCAAATTAAAACAACAATGAAGTACCACTACTAACCTATGAGAATGCCCAAACCCATTACATTGACAAACCAGAAGACTGGAAAGAATGGGAAGGAACAGTCTTTCATTCTTTGCTGGTAGTGATGGAAAATGTTACACCCAGTTAGAAAGACAATTTGAAAGTTTCCACAAAAATCAGACATACTCTTATTGTATGATCAAGTGCATTATTGGTATTTACCCCAAATAATTGAAAATTTACATCCACAGAAAAACCTGCAGATGGATATGCATGTTTTATCCATAATGTCAAAGCTTGGACGTAATCGAGGTATCCTTCAGTAGATGAATGGATAAATAAATGGTACTATTTAATTTATATTATTAAATATTATTTAACATTAAAAAGAACTTAGTTGTGGGGCATGTGGGTGGCTCAGTGGTTTAGCATCTGCCTTTGGCCCGGGTCATGATCCCAGGGTCCTGGGATCAAGTCCAACATCAGGCTCCCCACACAGAGTCTGCTTCTCCCTCTGCCTATGTCTCTGCCTCTCTCTGTGTGTCTCTCATGAATAAATAAATAAAATCTTTAAAAAAATAAGATAAAATAACTTAGTTGTCAAACCATAAAAAGACATGGAAGAAACAAGTGCATATTACTAAGTAAAAGATGCTAATTTGAGAAAGCTATATACCACATGATTCCAACTATAAGACACTATGGAAAAGGCAAAATTTTGGAGACAGTAGAAGACCAGTTATTAATAGAGGCTAGGAAGGTGGGATGAAGAAATGGGTTGTAAATCTGTGAAAGGAAAATAATACTATGAAAAAAGGAAAATAAAGTTAATATAAAATATATAAACAATAAAATCACAAAAGTAATGACTAATATTATATACTATGCAATAATATGTAAATTATTTTCATGAACTTTGTATCAGAAACAGTATATTGAATAAGAAACAAAGTCCCAATCTAAGAAAGTAGTAATAAGTTGACCATAGTCTTCAATCTAGCCATCCCGTATACCTTCAGACCTTCAAAAATTCATACAATCTGATGACTACCAAATATTGATCACTATCCCAGCAAGGTGTGACTAATAGCTTAGAGGTATCTACAAAAGAATGTCACATCCTCCCTACTGCTACTTTACACAAAATACAAATAACAATCTCTAAGGCAGTGTTCTAAGTATTTCTTCATGGTGACCAATAGTAGAGACAGTTTTGCTAGAAGAGATTATGGCAGGACATCTAACTACATGTTTAGTAGATGTTTTAAGACTAGAAACTGGATAATAAGTAAGCTCTGGACATGTAGATGTGAGAATTATCCTCATATAAGTAAAATAACCCATAAAAATAATGGGATTTTATGGAGAAACTATAGAGTTAAAAGGAAAAGAACAGAGGGAGGATGGGTGGGAGGACAGTAGCTAAGGACTGAGGATTATCTGTAATCTAGAAGTGTCTATTTTTAAAGATGTCCAAAACAAAAGAAGAAAAATTGAAGATATAATTGATTTTTTTCACTTTTTAAAAGAAGATTTTATTTATTTATTCATGAGAGACACACACAGAGAGAGAGAGAGCAAGAGGCAGAGACACAGGCAGAGGGAGAAGCAGGCTCCATGCAGGGAGCCCAACATGAGACTCGATCCCAGGTCTCCAGGATCACACCCTGGGCCAAAGGCAGAGCTAAACCACTGGGCCACTAGGGTTGCCCCGATTTTTTCACTTTTCAATACTGTGGAGAAGTGAAGGAAAATGAGGGATTTATGAGATGCATACAATCTAAAACAGTGTAGTGTTATAAGCATAGTGAATTCAGAAGCACATTGCAAGGAATTATGATTAAAATGTAAAAAAACAAACAACAACAACAATGTGTGGCCATCTTTTAAGGAGTAAAACAATTAAAGCAAAGAACAAGTCTCCATAAAAAGTGTCATTTGAGGTGTGCATGAATTTAAAAATCAGTTCAAGAACAAGAACATGACATTTAGGGTGCAAAACCAATAGAAATGGCAGAAAATAAGACAATACAAATATAAGGGAGGCCTGGTGGGCACATGACTGATAAAATGATTGTTTTAAAGGAGATGGGGGGAATAAATGGAGAAGGGATAGAGAAATCACAACTGAAGTAGCATAAAAAGTGCTTCTGGGCCCAGAGCAAAAGTGTAAAGAATTGCATTGTGCCTGCTCTAAGAGGGTTGCCCAAGATCAGACAAGGTTAAGAGATGTTTTCTAGGATACAGCATGATGCTTTTTTAAAAAATATATATATATATATATGTGTTGTTACTGAATTACTAAGGGAAAGACTTTGACCTTTCTGTAACAAGCCTAAAGAGAACTTTATTAATTTTTCTAATAGAAAGTACTACCATTTTTAAAAGGTGAGAAAACACAAGATTTTAAAGGAATCCTCAACATCGAGACCTATTATAATATTAATGCTTAAAAAAAAATTCAGTTAGATTATAAACTACTTCATTCCAAAAAGAGATTTGAGCATCAAGTAGATTCTATCATAAAAAATAAAAACTAAGTCCTTGAATCTGTCTTAACACTCTCTAGGAAGATATAATCAATATAGAACACTTGCAAATATTCCCAGGAGGAAAAAAAAAATTAAAAAACACACGATGTTTTGAAATAAAAGTATCTAGATTTCTCATTTACTGTCCAGTGTCACTGAAAATACATCAAGCTAGCTCAACCATAAAGCAAATAAATCTACCTACCCTGCTCATTCTCTTTTCTATCTCATACCATTTTGGAGAAGAAAGACATAAAATCATCTTTAAGAGAAATAATATTACTTCTGCAGCGAGCAATTCCCAATGATTATATTATACCATTTATTTGTGCTATAAAAATGTTCATATTTTTTCCAAAAGACAATCATAAGGTTGTCCTCTTTGTGCTAGTCAATTACAGACTGGGGATATACTTGGCAGCTATTTCATTGTATTTACAAATTAGAGGAGGGGAAGCATAGTTAAAAATGTGCATCATATAAATATTTCAACCAATTTAAATTAGTCACTGAATAGCTCTGTATCCAAGATAAGAACAGATGCTTAACAAGGAAGATATATGCATTAATAATGTCACTCTTTGCCTACTAAGTTTGAGTCTGAATTCATAAGTATAAATTATTTGGATGAATTATTCAAATTTAGGGTTGTTTTTTCCTTTCAACTCAAGTAGGTAAGTCATAATAAGACAAACTCAGTTGCCACAAGGACATGCAAATTGACAAATATAATTAATGGCTTCATGGCTAAAATTTAGTATGATTTTATATGGCAAAATGTTTAGATTTTGAGGGGGGAAAGCATAATATTGTGTTACCTTTTTATCTGATTTGCCAGAATTGAGATAATTTCAATACAATACATGTATTATACGGGGTCACATGATATATTAAATACACTCAGAGGAACACCCTATATTGTACTCCTTTAAACCTTATGCAAGTTCTAGATCTGCTGACCACCACCATATGTATTAATAATGCTCATTTGGCTTAGTGTCCATAACTGTGTATTTCTTTCTACTATGCCCTTTTCTCATATAGGTCCTTAAAACAAGGAGGAATGACCAGAGCTCATATTACAACACAGATATGGAAGACAATGAGACAGTTTGCAAAAGAATCTTAATAGAGCCATAGAGGAGACGTGTGAGAAAGATCCCAATAGAGGAACTATGTTCCTTCCAGTTATGGCCAAACATTATTTCCTAAACACATTCCTATCATCTTCCCTCCTTCCTAAAAGTGGGATGAAGGTATTAGGGTGTATAGCAACAAGACCTTGAGTAGCTTGACATGCTGCTAGAAAGATTAGGACCTAAATTTGAACATTTAATGAGATATCATTGAATGAAAATATTTTAAAAATTATATGTTCTAAACATATTGCCAAAAATCTAAATCACAGAATCCAAGTAGTTAGCATAAATTCTGTGCTACATAGTTCACTGTGGCAATTGACCTTAATGATATCTAAAAAAAATCTTGTAATAGCAATAACTTTTATTCTAATATTAATTGGATGGACTTTACATTGAGAAATTTCTGGCAAAATTACTAAAAACCAAAGTTACACGTTTATTAGTGGGTGAAATATCCCATTATTTTCTTATTCATGAGACCACTGTTCATCTATGTATTAGGATTTTTAGTTGGCTGCTCTTATAGTCATGATTATAATTGTAATTATTTTTAGGCCAAGATTAATTTTTTTTTATTATTTCATATTTGCACATACTTTTTTCTTTCCAAAATGACTGTTACCTTTGCTGTGAAAAAGTTTTTTTTTTTTTTTCATCATGATGTAGCTTCGATGGTTCATTTTTGCCTTTATTTCCCTTGCCTTTGGAGATGTGTCTAATAAGATGTTGGTGTGGCTGAGATCACAAAGGTCGCTGCCTGTGTTTTCCTCTAGGACTTTGATGGATTCCTATTTAGATCTTTCACGCATTTTGAGACTATTTTTGTGTATGATATAAGGAAATGATCTAATGTTAGTCTTCTGCATGTGCCCTTCAATTTTCCCACCATCATTTGTTAAAGAGACTTCTTTTTCCATTGGATATTATTTTCTGCTTTGTTGAAGATTAGTTGACCATAGAGTTGAGGGTCCATTTCTGGGTTGTCTATTTTGTCCCATTGACCTATGATTCTGTTTTTGTGCCAGTACCATACTGTCTTGATGATCACAGCTTTGTAGTACACCTTGAAGTCTGGATATGTGATGCCTCCAGTTTTGGTTTTCTTTTTCAACATTTGGCTATTCAGAGTCTTCTGTGGTTCCATGCAAATTTTAGGATTATTTGTTCCAGCTCTGTGAGAAAAAAAAGGTTGATGGTATTTTGATAAAGATTGAATTAAATGCATAGATTTCTCTAGGTAGCATAGACATTTTAACAATATTTGTTCTTCAGTCCATGAGCATGGAATGTTTTTCCATTTGTGTGTGTGTGTGTGTGTGTGTGTGTGTGTGTGTGTGTCTTCCTCAATTTCTTTAATGAGTGTTCTACAATTTTCTGAGTACAGATTCTTTGCCTCTTTGGTTTGGTTTATTCCTAAGAATCATATGGTTTGGGGTGCAATTGTAAATGTGATTGATTCCTTAATTCCTCTTTCTTCTGTATTATTGTTAATGTATAGAAATGTAACTGTTGGGCAGCCCGAGTGGCTCAGTAGTTTAGCGCTACCTTCAGCCAGGGCGTGATCCTGGAGACCCGGGATTGAGTTCCATATCAGCTCCCTGCATGGAGCCTACTTCTCCCTCGGCCTATGTCTCTGCTTCTCTCTCTCTCTCTCTGTCGCTCATGAATAAATAAATAAAATGTTAAAAAAAAAAAGAAATGCAACTGTTTTCTGTACATTCCATATCCTGCCACTTTGCTGAATTCCTGTATGAGTTCTAACAATTTGAGGTGGAGTCTTTTGGATTTTCCACAGAGTATCATGTTATCTGCAAAGAGAGAGAGAGTTTGATTTCTTCTGATGAATCAGATGTCTTTTATTTATTTTTGTTATCTGATTGCTGAGACTAGGACTTCTGGTACTATGTTGAACAACATCCTTGTCATGTTCATGACTTTAGGTGAAAATCTCTGTTTTCCCCATTGAGAATGATATTCACTGTGGAGTTTTCATAGATGGATTTTATGATATTGATGTTCCACTCTCCCTACACTGTGAGAAGGAATATATATATATATATATATATATATATATATATATAATTATATTAAAAATCAAGAAAGGATGCTGTACTTTGTTAAATACTTTCTTCTGCATCTATTGATCTATTGAGAGGATCATAAGGTTCTTGTCCTTTCTTTTATTAATGTAGTGTATAACAATGGTTGATTTGCAGATGTTGAATTACCCTTGCAGCTCAGGAATAATCCCACTTGGTCATGGTGAATAATCCATTTAATGTACTATTGGATCCTATGGGTTAGTATCTCGATAAGAATTTTGACACCCAGGGCAGCCCCCCTGGCCCAGCGTGTGCTCCTGGGGTCCCAGAATTGAGTTCCACATCGGGCTTCCTGCATGGAGCCTGCTTCTCCCTCTGCCTGTGTCTCTACCTCTCTCACTCTCTCTGTGTCTGTCATGAATAAATAAATAAAATCTAAAAAAAAAAAGAATTTTGACTTCCATGTTCATCAGGGTTATTGGTCTGTAATTCTTTTTTATGGGGTCTTTATCTGGTTTTGGGATCAAGAGAATGAATGCTGGCCTCATAGAAAGAGTTTGGAAGTTTTCCTTCCATTTCTATTTCTCAAAAAAGCTTCAGGAGAATAGTTATTAATTCTTCTTTAGATATTCGGTAGACTTCCCCTGGGAAGTTATCTGGCCATGGACTCTGGTTTGTTGGGAGATTTTGGATTAGTGCTTCAATTTCTTTGCTGGCTACTGGTCTGTTCAAGTTTTCTATTTATTCCTGTTTCAGTTTTGGTAGTTTATACATCTCAAGGAATGCATCCATTTCTTCCAGATTGCCCAATTTGTTGGCATAAAGATGCTCATATGTTCTCAGAATTTTTTGAATTTCTTTGATATTGGTTGTGATCTTTCCTCTAACATTCATTATTTTATTTATTTGGGTCCTTTCTCTTTTCTTTTTGATGAGTCTGCTTAGATAATCTGTCCATTGCTGTGAGTGGGGTGTTAAAGTCCCCTACCATTATTGTATTATTATCAATGTGTTTCTTTAATTTTGTTATTAATTGGCTGCTTACATGTTAGGGGCATAAATATCCCATGTTAGGGGCAATATAATTGTTAAATCTTGTTGGATAGACCCTTTAATTATGATATAGTATCCTCCAAACCCATCTCTTATTACAGCCTTTGGTTTAAAATCTAATTTGTTGGATATAAGGTTTGCCACCCAGCTTTCTTTTGATGTCCATTAGCATGATAAATGGTTTCCCATTCCCTCACTTTAAATCTGGAGATGTCTTTGGGTCTAAAATCACACTCTTGCAGACAGCATATTGATGGGTCTTGTGTTTTTATCTAATCTGATAACCTGTGTCTTTTAACTGGGGCATTTAACCCATTTACTCAGAGTAACTATTGAAAGATGAATTTAATGCCATTGTATTACCTATAAAGTCATTGTTTCTGTATACTTTCTCTGTTCCTGTCTGGTCTATGTTACTGTTGGGCTTTGTCTTCATTTAAAGGATCCCTTTTAATATTTCTTGTAGGGCCATTTTAATCATCACATTTTTTTTAAATTTCTGTTTGTCCTGGAAGCTTTTTATCTCTCCTATTTTTTTAAAGATTTCATTTATTTATTCATGAGAGACAGAGAGAGACAGAGAGAGAGAGATAGAGGCAGAGACACAGGCAGAGGGAGAAGCAGGCTCCATGCAAGGAGCCTGATGTGGGACTTGATCCCGGATCTCCAGGATCAGGCCCTGGGCTGAAGGCGGCGCTAAACCTCTGAGCCAACCGGGCTGCCCTTATCTCTCCTATTTTGAATGACATCTTAGCTGAATATAATTTTCTTGGCTGCATTTTTTTCTCATTTAACACCCTGAATATATCATGCCAGCCCTTCCTGGCCTGCCAGGTCTCTCTGGATAGGTCCACTGCCAGTCTAATATTTCTATCCTTTTAGGTATGGACCTCTTGTTCTGAGCTGCCATCAGAATTTTCTCTTTGTCTCTGAGATTTGCAAGTTTCCTTATTATATGTCAGGGTGTTGACCTATTTTTACTGATTTTGAGTGGGGTTCTCTGTGCCTCCTGGACTTGGATGCCTAATTCCTTTCCCAGTTTAGGGAAATTCTCTAGGTAATTTGCTCAAATATATTTTTTGCTCCCCTATCTCTTTCCTCTTCTTCTGGGATCCTTATTATTATTATTATTATTATTATTATTTGCTTTACAGTATCACTTATCTCTCAAATTCTCCCGTTGTGTTATAGTAGTTGTTTACCTCTCTTTTTCTCAGCCTCTTATTCTCCATCATTTTTTCTCTATATCTCTAATTCTCTCTTTTGCTTCATTATCTTTGCAGTTAGAGCCTTCCATTTTTTATTGCAACTCATTAATAGCCTTTTTTATTTTGACATCATTAGATTTTAGTTATTTTATTTCTCCAGAAAGGGATTCTCTAGTGTCTTCTATGCTTTTCCCAAGCCCAGATCATATTATTATAATCCTTATTCTAAACTCTAGTTCCCACATCTTACTTCTGTTCATGCTGATTAGGTCCCTGGCAGTCAGAACTGCTTGTTCTCTTTTTCAAGGTGTTTTCTGTCCTGTCATTCTTGCAGAAAGTGGTCGCTTTTCCATTTGTAGAGTTGCAGCTATTTTTTTTCTTAAATCTTAGTTTGAGTTTGCAAGTGTTCATAATGATTTGATAGCTATGTAGCTGAATTCTTGGGACCAGATGAAACTAAGGTCTCCTACTCCTCTGCCATCTTGGATCGTATTATGTAATTCTAATTCAAGTCTTTTATTTATGAGAATTAAGATATTCTTCATTTTTAAAATCTACTTTCTATTATCAAATGAAGATTAAAATTAGTGGAGCAAAAGAGTATATAAGAGAAACATAATATATCAAAGGTTTTTACTGCACACACAAAAAATCCGTAAACATGCTGATTCAGTTTAATTTTAGAAGAGCCATTCCTTTCACCCCATCAGTGTGTTATTATCAAATGGAAAATAATTAAATTAAGTTCAACATTAAAAATATTTGGGAAGTATTCTCCATATGCAAAAATAAAAACCAACAATCAAGATAAATCTAGACATATTTTCTTAACTATAGTTTGAGCAAGAAATATTCTAAAGCATTCCAATCAGTTAATGACTGACAAACTAGTATTTTATAGGATAATCTTATATTTTCAAGGATATCCTTCTTAAAGTTAGTATATATTAGCTTTCTCTCTTGTTTGTTTGTTTTTTTACTCTATAATATTTCTCTGCTCAGTTAATTGATTTGAAAATCTTTACCTACATGGTGAAGATTTTCCAACACAAACACTGCTTAAAATGTATTTTAGTCATCTAACTTGTGGCCTCTGATCTTTGAGAATTAGTTAATCCTAATTAACTCAATGGGTGGGATCCCATGCAGATGAACTCAGAGTACAATTTATTTTATGATCAGAAAGGAACATAAAGCTATTAGTTTGTGTGACATGTAAGCTAAACATTTTGCTACTTTCTGCCTCACTAAATCTCTGACTGGCATTTCTCAGACCAATATTCCATACCAAACAAACAAATAAACAAACAAAAAACAGACTTTAGTCATGGTTTCTTCACTGTTTTTTCTTTTAAGATTTTATTTATTTATTCATGAGAGATAGAGAGAAAGAAGCAGAGACACAGGCAGAGGGAGAAGCAAGCTCCATGCAGGAAGCCCGATGTGAGACTTGATCCTGGGACTCCAGGATCCTTCCTCCTATTGCTGAGGTCAGGCAATAAACCACTGGGCCATCCAGGGATCCCCAATTTCTTCACTGTTAAGCACTACATGTTATCTAACATAAATATGTTTCTAAAGATTTCTAAATATTATAGATTTTAGAATTCACTGATCCTTAGTTGGTCTTTGTTTCTTTTTTTAGCACAGGTTGTGTATTATATTTGTGACTAAACCCATTAATAGGATGGTAGGGGAACCACAAAATGACTAGTACTTGGTATCTGTTCAATAATATTTTTGAATAAGTAACACAGCAAGTAGCATGGGAATCACATAGCAAATTATGAGGTTGAAGCTCCTTATAGAAAGCTCTAGAGATGTAACTGAAAATAGAGGACAAGAAGTAAAGAGTGTCTAATCACTAATTGATTATTACCCTATAGATACTAGAAAATAATTGAAAGATTTTATGAAAATAATAACATTTTCAAATTTATCTTTTCAGTTACTAGAACCGGTAAAAACAGGACATTGCTTAAAAACAATAGGGTTTTTTTTTTTTTAAAAGATTTCATTTATTGAGAGAAACAGAAAAAAAAAAAAAAAGAGAGAGAAACAGAGAGAGAGAGAGAGTGGGCACATAATCAGTAAGAGAGACCGAGGGAATTGGAGATGGAAAATCTCAAGCAGACTCCATGCTGAGCAGGGAGCCCAATTCAGGGTTCAATTCCATGATCCTGAGAGCATGACCTATGCCAAAATCAAGAGTCAGACACTAAACTGACAGAGCCACCCAGATGCCCCCAAAATAATACGATTTTACATAATTCATAACTATCACATGAGGATTTGTGGAACATCTACATATACATTTTCAATATTTGGTTATATATATATATGTTCATATGGAATTTAAAGGATTAATTATATTTGGAAAAACAAATGTATGAGCCGTATGCATGGTAATACTTGAAATATTGTAAGTAGAAGATTTTTCTGGAGATAACTATTAGAGTAAAGAGATGAAGTAGTAGGAACAAATTGATAATAATTAAAGAGAAAAAATAGCAATAAAACCAACAAAAAAGAGATACATAAAGGATGGAAGAGGAAATCTGTCAATGGCTGTGATGACTAATTTGATGTGCCAACTTGAATGGACTATGGTGATCAGTTGTTTGGTTGAATCTAGTCTATATTTTGCTGTGAGGTTACTTTTGGGATCATATCCAAAAATTAACCAGATACTGCTAAAAGATAAACTGAGGCATAAGAATTATAGAATATAGGGCTATTTTGAGCAAAAATAATTTTGAATCAGAACAGCATCCAATCTAGCAGATAAAAAGGAACTCCAAAGAGCTGTACAAAATGAACAACTTTAATAAGTAGAAGAAAGTAGAAACAAGGAAGTTATATTGACAAAAAGTGGGTTATTACAAAGCTATTTTCTTTTAGGTATTGACAAGGGTCTATCAAGTAGATTACTTAACTAAATTAATACTGATCAGGAGATTCTTGACTGGGTGGCTTAAGATTCAATTTCTTGGGAAAATGAAACTGTAAATTATGTGTCAGTTTGGTGATGTGGGGCTTAGCATAAGGGAATCCATTTGGGGCCTGTTGTGTTATCCCTTTTGTTTTTAATCAACATATAGAAAGTTTTCAGGATGTATTAATAGTTTAATAAAAATATTTGCCTATTTTTCTGACTGTGTTGAAAATGGACTGTAAAATTAGATTCAGAAATTCTCAGAATACTTACTTGTCATTGGTTTATTTTACTTTTTTGTGTTTTTAATTCATGTTTTATAGGATGTCTACAGTGTTAAATAGGCACTGATAATCAAATATTGCTTGGGGATAGGTAAGAAGAAATCTAAGAGGATATAATGGCATAAAAAGGTAAAATAATTTTTTAATAATCTGATTAAATTTAATAAAGAATAAAAATAATTAAAAAATAATAAGGGTGGATATGAAAATGTGTGGATGTAGGTGGATCTGTGGATCGAAGGGGTTCCATTTTGATGCCTTTTATTTTCTCAGTGTAGTGTAAAGTGAGCAGTTAAAGAATATGGAGAAATTTTGGAGCATTAAGGACTAATTCAAGATTCTCTTATTGCTAGTGACTATAAAAAAATAGGCTGGAGGATCCCTAGGTGGCTCAGCAGTTTAACACCTGCCTTCACCCCAGGGCATGATCCTGGAATCCCGGGATTGAGTCCTACATTGGGCTCCCTGCATGGGGCCTACTTCTCCCTCTGCCTGTGTGTGTATGTGTGTGTGTGTGTGTGTCATGAATATATAAAATATTTTTTTAAAAATTAGGCTGTAGGAAAAAGGCACAAGATGTGAATTAATATTTAGTTGGCCTACTTAAAAATGTGATTTCATTCTTTTTTTATGGCTGATTTATATTCCTATATATATATATATATATATATATATATATATATATCTTTAGCATTCACCAATCAATGGACATATGGACTTCCTCCATATCTTGGCTATTGTAAATAATGCTGCTATAAACATCATGGTGCATGTATCCCTTTTGAATGAGTGTTGTTGTACTCTTTGGGTTTATCCAGTAGTGGAATTGCTGGGTTGCAGGGTAGTTCTATTTTTAGCTTTTTTCAGGGCCCTCCATTTTACTTTTGAATTTTAGCTCAAGTAAGAAAGCATACCTACATAACCAATGCAAGTATTGGAGTTAAGAAATGAAGCAGTATATTTGTAAATATCTTTTAGTAAGATGTGCCTTTAAAATGTTGTATCCTGATTAATAGAATAAAATACAAATTGTGCATGTTTCCAAATGGTTTATTTAAAAATGTAAAATATTAGGGATACATGAGTGGCTGAGCAGTTGAGCACCTGCCTTTGGCTCAGGTCATGATCCCGGAGTCTTGGGATCAAGTTCCGCGTCAGAGCCTGCTTCTCCCTCTGCCTGTGTCTCTGCCTCTCTCTGTGTCTCTCATGAATAAATATATAAAATCTTTTAAAATTTTTAAAAATGTAAAATATTATAACTTAGTATATTTAGCCATATGCTTAAATGTCACAATAGCAACAACCTGAGGTGTATATGATAATGAACTTTTATCTTTTTCATATAATGCATTTCAATAAGTAACTTATCCTATATAATGTCACACGCACACAGACACCTGCTCTTTTGAATTAAGTACATATGTGAAATAGGGCATGTAAAATGCTTTTTTTTCTTGTCAGTACTTTTTATATGTGAGTTAAGTAGTATCTGAAAGTAACGTAACATACCTTAAGATGATTCCGTTTTTCTCTTCGGGTACTTTATAACCTTTTACATATCCATAGAATTCCTGGACATATTTAAATGCACTGCATTTGTATAAAATAAGATTAACTTTCATAGGTTATAATTACTTAATAAACAACAGTTAACTATTGGCATAACTTACCAATTTGAATTACCAAAATAAGTTGAATTTTATTTACACGTGTTCAATTAATACAATGAAAATCAAATTTTCAGATTTATCTACAGTTGGAGCATAAGACTTAATTATATACAGAAGCAAGGTGCACAAACAACTGTGGCAAGAGACATAGTTAACAATAAAAGTTCTCAGAGAGGAACTGAAAGGATGCCAGGGTTTAGAAAAAAAAAAAAAAAGCAGAATGTGAGATGTATGGGTTTTTTTGTTTGTTTTATTTGTTTATGGTAGAGAAGCTGTATTGCTGAAGACAACTATTAAATCCAATGATGAGTTCTTTCTAATGGTCAGAAAGCAAGTTTCTAATGTGAAGATATTAGAAAGGGTCCTAATAGAAGATTAGATGAGGTTAGCCTACCAATAAGTCAGGAAAATGGTGTAGAAAAATTATGGAAAAGGAAATTTTACGGTTCTGGTAAGAGTCACTGGTTTCAAGGCTACATCCGTCCTTCAGGTTGCTTAAAACATTTAATATAATGTTATGTTCCAAGGGCTATCAGTATGTGTGCTGGTGTTTGATCTCTACCTATATTATCATGAAAACTAACCTCAGTTACATGAATATTAAAAAAATTATAATTCTTAGAGTACCCCCTGGATAAAAGTAAAGTAACAAAAAATCAGTCATTTAGCTCAAATATCATGACTTCCAAGGAGACTTTCCAGATTTCTCCTAGCCAGAAACACTCCTCTGTTAGGGCATTCATATTTTTCAGGGTCTAAGTATACCAGTATTTGTTTATTATTTGATTAATATTTTTATATGTAAGAAGAGATTGTGTTTTACTAATACTTAACTCTCCCTGTGCCAATATCTGAGCCTTTTTATCATGTGCATGACATGTAATAGTAAAATGCTTTATATTGAATTACAGTTTTTTCATTGTTCTACATCCAACAAATAACAAGCTATTATTTATGCAAAAATATTAGATTATAAAGTCTTCAATATTTAGCAATTGAAATTAAAGTACATGCTATTAATAACATTTGACAAACATAAAGCCAAGAGAGCCGATTGTCCTCATTCATATTTTCAAAGGTAGTTACAAAAGTGGTATATGAAATAAAGCTTATTTTTGATATTACTATGAAATAAAATCACTCCACATTTTCTAATATGTATTTGTTTTGTTTCAATATTGAATAATTCTATAAACAATGTTTCATATTCTACTTACAAGGATGTTGTCTTGTTAAACATTGTTAAATGCTATCATAAAGCAAACAAGTGAGGCCTTGATCCTGCCATTTATTTCTTTTAAAGAGAAAGCATCCTATGTAAGTGAAAAAAAATATTAAATAAGAAACTGTAAAAATTATGTATCTTGAAAGGATAAGTGAACCACTATATTTACAGCCTCCAAATTTATCATTTTCAGGAATATTTTACTAAAATGAAGATATAAACAATAACCTAACATCAGACACACTATGCTGACTCTGTCTTCTCCCAGGAAGAAATGCAAGGAAGACATTACTTAGGGAGTAAAGAAAGCATTAATTACTCTTTCTGGAAAGCATGGTTCAATTCTGGGCCACATAATATTGATTTGAAATTATGCTATAATCAAATGTAAATGCATATTTTAAGTTCCTTTGATTAAATTACAATTACTCAGAAAATGATAGGGTTACTAGTAATCTAGAAAAATCAAATTAATCCAATATTAGTTTTAGAATTCTATATTCTGACAACGGGCAACTTGATACTACAGGTAAAATTGCAATACACTAAAAAGTTTTTCTAAGTCCCTGTATCTACTTTTGAAAATTGGAAGAGATAGTCTTGTAAATTCTGTGCCTTCTAATGCTCATGGCCTGTGATAGTATCAGCACACCATTTATCAGAAAGACAGAACTCACAGAAATTTATATTATAAACATATTTTGCTTCTGCTCTATTTTACATACAACTACAACTAAGCCATTTGAAGTGATGCTTTCTCCTGAGGAGCATCATTCATGCATAACTAACCGATACATGACTTTGTCTTGAATTTCTAGGGCAAGCCCACCTTCATGCAGTAGTAACTACTATTTTTTTCATCTTCTTATATATGCGATTAAGTATGGTTTTTGTATTAGGAATTTTTTCTTAGTATAGTTAGAAGTTGCTTATCATACCTTTCTGAAGAGTCAAGAGAAAGTAAAATCAGAGGATTTAAAAGTAACTTGTCTCTTAGTTGTAAACACAGAACAATAAATTACTATAAACTACAGGTGCGATATGTCAAAGGCTCTGCTAAAATAAGATGATTTAAAGGAGAAAAAGTGATTATCATTAAAACATCAACATTGATCCCTTAATTTTTCTACCCAAATCTTTTTTTTTTTAATTTTTATTTATTTGTGATAGTCACAGAGAGAGAGAGAGAATGAGGCAGAGACACAGGCAGGGGGAGAAGCAGGCTCCATGCACCGGGAGCCCGACGTGGGATTCGATCCCGGGTCTCCAGGATCGCGCCCTGGGCCAAAGGCAGGCGCCAAACCGCTGCTCCACCCAGGGATCCCTCTACCCAAATCTTATCTATGTATCTGTTTGTCTGCCTTTCAACTTATTTGTGCCACTCTTCAAGAGCTCTAACTTTATGGCCTGGCTTTATTTAGAGGTATGTCAGGCATCTAATTAGATTGGGAAAGCCTCTATGGTTTTTAATCACATAGTGTCCAACATCATATTAATATGACATTGATTATAATTGACAATCACTTCAAAAATATAATTCACTCAGTGATGTTTGCATTTTAGCAAGAATTTTAAAACAAGAAATTGTCATTAACATCAGCCTAATATACTTAAGTGTATCAGAGGTCAAGTATATTGCTAATACGATATTTCTAAGGTTACTGTGTTGTTCAAGAGCAATGTTTCTGTATCCAGGGAGTGAAGTAATCAGATCTCACAGGAACCAACACATGCAGATTCAATATTCTAACTGTAGGTATATATCAGTATTCTGGAATGGAAATGTAAATAGGGCCAGGACAAGAAAGTTTTCCTTTTTTTATTTTAATGCATTATTTGCATTTTACAGTGGATATGCATTTATAGTAAACTGAAATGAATTTTTTAAGACATATTGATACAGAAATCATCCCTTCCAGTCTAGGATGCTATGATGGCATTTCATTTTGTTATACTCAACAAAGGCACATCAGTCCAACTCAATAATTAATACATTCTACATCCTCTATGGAAAGAAATCTAGTAACTGGTATAATCTAAGGAACATACCAGAATTGACCCCAGCAGGGTTGAAGTACAGGAAAGGAAATTTTAGAAGGGGTAAAGCAGAAGACAACCAGGGAACTGCATAAAGGGCACTCCAGGACAGATATAGGATAGTGGAAAAGAGTGTGCTACTATAAAGAGCAAGCTTTACTTTCTCCTCCACTCTGGCAAGGCCATCTCTGAATTTTGCTCTCCATCTGGCTGGGTATATGGAATTGAGAATTAATAAAATCATTTTGATTCTCTTAATGGCCATTAAAAGCATAAATTGTCACCAATTTATACTTAGAAAAATATAATAACAGCACTTACCAGTAATAGGGTGTATTTTATCTCTATGTGCAAACTTCAATTGTAGTAACTACTTTAAATACATTACTTCAGTTAACACCAAAACCACTTTGAAATGAAGAGTATTAGACATTTTAGAGAAAGAACCCAAAAGTTGAGGGATTTTTCTAATATTAAGCAGCTATAAAATGGAAGGAGCTGGTATTTAAACTAGACAATCCACTCCAAGGTCTTGGATACTTAAAATCCTATGCTAAATAAATTCTGGAACTAATGGGAGACTATTTAAAAACTGAAACAAGAATTTAGTCTTATTGGTACTGAAATTTGAATGACACTTTGGCATTTCCACGACAACCACCACCCCCACTGAAAATCATTTAAATTGTTCCTTCATTAGGCAGTATCTCATTCAGTGGAATTTAATATCAGGAAATGTATTTTTAAAAATGTATACATACAAAGGAGAAAGATTATAATAATGGAAAATCGGAAATGACTTCGTTCTTTCTTTAGAGAAAAGACATACCTGCTTTATGGACTATTAAGTACTCATAATAAATGTGAAGACTTTTTGGCAACACGGCAAATTGCATACACATCAACAAAAAGTAAAATATAAAAAATATAGGATTCACAATTGTTTATAAACTATATTTTAACTGCATATAAAGTTTATATTAAAATTTGCATTCAGAAATACAAGATAAACCAGATATCTTAAGGTAGTAAAAACATGAATGATTACTTAATTTTTTCTGTTTCTTTTTCTAACATGCACTTTTACTTTTAATAGGATATTATTGAATAGAAATTCAGATCATTATTTTCTTAAAGGTTATTTGGCAATATTTTTCTGTTCTTTGACCTTTAATTTCACTTTTAGAAATTAACCCTGGGGCACCCAAAGACTTTGAACATCTGTGTTCATAGTGGAATTATTTGTGGCAATAAGACATTGACAACAAAGTAAGCATCTAAAATAGATATAATTCTTGAGTCTAAATTTTGGGTCACCTATACAACGAGTCATGAATATTTAGTTGAAAAATATTTAATAACATAGGACCTTGTCAAGAAATACTGTAATTAGCTTAACAGTCTTATCTCTGTGAGTTGAATTTATGGGTAATTCAACTTTTAAAAGATATCTATTTGTCAATTTTTCAGTGGTCAGCATACGTAGTGTTACTTTGATCTTTGCAAGAAGCAAATACGTATGTCTGTGTCTTAAGAAATCATTTTGCAAAAAAAAATCATTTTGCAAATGTTCAATATCAAAGTTTTTATTTTTAGTGTTTCATTATTTTTTGCCCATAAAATTGTATGATATTAAACCAAAAGATATTTGCATTTGATAGCAAGATCTATTATACTCTATCAAATTAAATCATTTTTTTCAAATTTTTATTTAAATTCTAGTTAGTTAAAGTATAGTGTAATATTGATTTCAGGAATAAAATTTAGTGATTTATCACTATGTATAACACCCACTATGTAATGCAATAAGTGTCCTTCTTCTTTTTTTTTTAAGTGTCCTTCTTTATACCCATCACCATTTTAGCCCATCCTCAAACCACCTCCCTTATAGCAACCTTCAGTTTATTTTCTACGACTAAGAATGTCTTACTGTGTGCTTCCCTCTCTGCTTTTTCTCCCTTCCCTTATGCTTATCTGTTTTGTTTCTTAAATTCTGCGTAGGAGTGAAATCACTTAGCATAATACTCTCTAGCTCCATTCACGTCATTGCAAATGCAAGATTTCAGTATTTTTTATGGTTGAGTAATATTCCATTGTATATACTTCCTACCTCTTCTTTATCCATTCATCAGTCAATGGATATTTGGGCTCTTTCCATAATTTGACTATTGTTGATGATGCTGCTATAAATATCAGAGTGCATGTGCCCTTTTAAATCAGTATTTTTTGTCCTTCAGGTAAAAACCTAGTAGTGCAATTGCTGAGTCAAGCTATTCTCATTTTGATTTAAATTACACTAAGTAAAACAGCAGCCAAATATTCATATACTGAGTAAGATTTATATTTGTTATATGTACCTCCATTTATTTAAACCCGTTTCCTAACTCTAGCTCTACTTAAAAAATATGAGTAGTAATTACAGCTTTATAGGATGACCCTTCCAACAGAAAGTTGACATATATTTGTTCAATAAAAACCCATTATTAGCTCTGCAACCTGTACCTTGTCGACTGTGGGCAAACAGAACAATTTAATCTCAAGCACTTTCAATTATTCTTCTAAGTAGTGCCTTAGATGACTTTTTAATAAAAGATTCTTTTAAAATTGGGACCTTCTGAATTATAGTGTGTCAAATTTTCAACACACAGAAAATCGGTACTGAAAAATTCATATAAATATAAAATAAATATGTCTACATATATTCTAAATTTGTTTGTGGCATCAGCAAGACTTATGGTAGGGATACTCTATCCATTTTAAAAAAATGTATTTAGAATATGATGAAATTAAGCTCCTTTGATTTTTTTAAACGTCACTTTAAGTTATTTTTTGCATTGTGTCTTTATCATAATATTATCTATGAACACTATTCAAAAGGCTATTCTATCTTTAAGAATGTCTTTTTTATAAGTCAAGATAAATGACATTTTTATTATAATGTTTATGTAAGTTCTAAGTGATTGGAAGCTTTTACTATTCAAAGATCATTTCTATAAATAGCTTTATGAAGTGATATTACTTTATCACTTGACTAGCACTATAGCATCATTTTCAAGGAAGCTATCCTTGAAATCCAATGCATTTTAAGAAGGCTAATTAAGGTCAAATTTATAACAGAATCAAGCTAAAGTAACTTAATATCAGACTATGAAGTGGTTCCCAACAGAATACATTGATATTTAGGAAAGGAGAAATAGAATGGATAAATAATTGTGCCACACATAAAGGAATGTTTGCATATACAGAGATACTGATGTATCTTTAGCTCAATGACCCTAGCTGAAAAATTCTTTAGATTGTGATATTAGTTTCCTCAGCCTGCTGTAACACATACAACAAACTGTTTAAAGCAACAGGATTTATTGTCTTAGTTCTGAAAGCTCAAGGACTGAAATGAGGTGTTGGTCAGGCCACACTTCCTCTGAAACCTTTTGCCTTGCAAAGGCAATCATCCTTTGCCTCTTCCATCTGGTGGTGGCTCTCAATCTTTGGCATTTCTTGGCTTACAGCTGAATACTCTGTTTTGTTTTGTCATCACATAGAATGCTCCCTGTATGTCTGTGTGTGTGTGTTTAAATATCTGTGTTTTGACCATCTTTTTTATAAAGACACCATTCTTTGGATTAAGGGTACACTCTATTCCAAATGAGCACATCCTGACTTAGTTGACTTAGTTGACGTACATCAGAATGGCCCTATTTCCAAATAAGGTCACATTCTGAGGTACTTTGGTTTAGAATTCCAACATATTTTTTGTAGGGAGGGGACTGGGGGACACAATTTTACCAGTAACACTCATGATGACTATTACATGAGGTCTCTTAAAAAAATAGCAACCTATCTATACTAATTGTTGACAATGCTCTACAACTCAGATAATATTTAGAACTCAAAGCATAGCACAGCATTTTACCATAACACATCTAGAGCTGTGCAGCATAAACAAGCTGCAGGGCCTCAGGAAGTTCACTGTCACTGTGACAAGAATGCTCCTTGTTCAAATGGATGGCGGGAGTTTTTCCCACCACAAAAAGAGTTTGAGTATAAGATCTAAGGTTCTCAACAGACAGTGATCACTGCTAGTAGAGGTTGGTTCTGAGTAGGAACTTTCTCCATATGAAACACTCTTCCTCCTACACTGCTCCTCCTAAGTCTCAATAGAAGCTTCCTTGTAATATTTAGATTATGCAGTTATAGAAATTTATAGAAAATTGAATGATTTTGGATAAAAATATTACACCGGGGCACCTGAGAGTCTCAGTCAGCTAAGTGCCTGACTTGGATTTCTGCTCAGGTCATGATCTTAGTTGTGAGATCAAACCCCACTCAGGCTCTGCCCTGGGGAGGAACCCACTTAAGATTCCCCATCTCCCTTTCCCTCTGCCCATCCATGCCCTCTCCCCCACCCCCACCCCCAAAGCACAGATTCTTATTTTGTCTTTTCACTATTTTCACTATTTCCTTTCTGTTACCAGTTTTCACATTTCCCAAGTTGCTATCTGCATTATTTTCTGTAGACTTTGAACATGAGAATTAAAAAAAAAACTCTCAAATATTTCTTTTTATTATAAAAGTATAATCAAGCAAAAATTTACATGAGGGAAAATATAATTTGATTCTTATTTAAAAAAATCCCATGGATATGGGATGTCACAATTCCCACGTTTGTTTTCAGACAAAATCTACAATCATGAATGAAGATAGGGCTATCTTGAAACCACACAAAATAAGAGCAAAAAGCATTTTTTCATATGATACTATTCCAAAAAAAGTCTGTAATTCCACCATATTATAGTTCCAAATATTCACGATTTCTGTGTTAAATGGAAAGCTTATTGCTGTATGCCATTCAGTCATAGCTTTTTAACAAGCTAATTGTGTACAGTCCTTACAATGTGCCAAACACTGGTTCAAGTATTTTTTATATGACTCATTTAATCCTCACAATTATCAGTACATGTTTTATACGCAAAAAAAATTAGGGGGTTTATAAAATAGCTGAGTGACTTCAATTCCTTAACAGTTTAAATTCATGGAAAATGGCTAATATTACATTGTGTTGAATATTTGACCCCAAGCATTAGTGAGCTTATTCACAAGACTGCAATAAATATCAAGAAATGTTATAAATATATAGAATATGCAGGAATAAATCCATGAGCACATTTCCCTCAGGTTCCTTATAATGTTTTTTTCCAGTGTGTATTTTATTTCCCTTGTCTCTTATCTAGAAATAGAACTGTTTAATAAATTTTTTGAGAAATTCTTTTGAGCCATGCTTATTTTTATGTCTTTCCCACCAAAGTGATCATCTTGCCTATTGCCTTCAAACTTGCTCTTTCTTATGTTCAGCTTGCTCTTCCCTATTCCTCCTCCATCATCAGACTAAAATCTCTAGGACCTGTGCTGTACTAATTCAGTGAAACATTTACTGATTCATAAAATAGATTGAATTCCCCTGTTCTATGTCTATACATTTTTTTATTTCCCTTAGAGTGGACCCTTTCTTTACTGTAATTTTGGTATAATGTATTCTCCCAAGATAACTTGAAAACACGAAGAAGACAGGGGATGACTGATGTCTATCTTCTTTATTCCTATATCCCAGAAGAATACACAGTATTTCTTTCTTCATGGGGGAAAATATGGAATATTTGTAGATCTGATGAATGAATCAAAGACTAATTTGTTCATCTAATTTCTCATCTTTGACATTTAAGTGATTTATTGTTCTTCAATATTTGTATAGAACTGCATTGAATAAATCTTGCTATTATATGTCTATGTATATCTATAATTATTACCTTTAAATACATTCAACGAGAGCACTATTTGGCTAAATATATATAATTTCTAAAACTTTTGTATGGTATTGTTTTCAGAAATATTAACAAACATACATAACTGTCTCGTATATTTTGTGAAACTTATTACAACTAACATATGAATATATATGCATTTACAATCTGATCATCAAAACACTGTGTTTCTTAATTATTGGATTTGCTTACTTTAAAATGTTGAATATTTCCCTGATGGCAAGTGATGCAGAGCATTTTCTCATATGCATGTTGGCCATGTCTATGTCTTCCTCTGTGAGATTTCTGTTCATGTCTTTTGCCCATTTCATGATTGGATTGTTTGTTTCTTTGACGTTGAGTTTAAGAAGTTCTTTATAGATCTTGGAAACTAGCCCTTTATCTGATACGTCATTAGCAAATATCTTCTCCCATTCTGTAGGTAGTCTTTGAGTTTTGTTGACTGTATCCTTTGCTGTGCAAAAGCTTCTTATCTTGATGAAGTCCCAATAGTTCATTTTTGATTTTGTTTCTCTTGCCTTCATGGATGTATCTTGCAAGAAGTTACTGTGGTCAAGCTCAAAAAGGGTGTTGCCTGTGTTCTTCTCTAGGATTTTGATGGAATCTTGTCTCACATTAAGATCTTTCATCCATTTTGAGTTTATCTTGTGTCTGGTGTAAGAGAATGGTCTAGTTTCATTCTTCTGCATGTGGATGTCCAATTTTCCCAGCACCATTTATTGAAGAGACTGTCTTTTTTCCAGTGGATAGTCTTTCCTCCTTTGTCAAATATTAGTTGACCATAGAGTTGAGGGCCCACTTCTGAATCCTCTATTCTGTTCCATAGGTCTATGTGTCTGTGTTTGTGCCAGTACCACACTGTCTTGATGACCACAGCTTTGTAGTACAACCTGAAATCTGGCATTGTGATGCCTCCAGCTATGGTTTTCTTTTTTAAAATTCCCCTGGCTATTCGGGGTCTTTTCTGATTCCACACAAATCTTAAGTCAAAACCACAATGAGATACCAACCCACACCAGTGAGAATGGGGAATTAACAAGGCAGGAAACAACAAATGTTGGAGAGGATGTGGAGCAAGGGGAACCCTCTTGCCCTGTTGGTGGGAATGGGAACTGGTGCAGCCACTCTGGAAAACTGTGTGGAGGTTCCTCAAAGAGTTAAAAATAGACCTGCCCTACGACCCAGCAATTGCACTGCTGGGGATTTACCCCAAAGATACAGATGCACTGAGATGCCGGGACACCTGCACCCGATGTTTATAGCAGCTATGTCCACAATAGCCAAACTGTGGAAGGAGCCTCGGTGTCTATCGAAAGATGAATGGATAAAGAAGATGTGGTCTATGTATACAATGGAATATTACTCAGCCATTAGAAATGACAAATACCCACCATTTGCTTCAACGTGGATGGAACTGGAGGGTATTATGCTGAGTGAAATAAGTCAATTAGAGAAGGACAAACATTATATGGTCTCATTCATTTGGGGCATATAAAAATAGTGACAGGGAATAAAGGGGAAAGGAGAAAGAAATGAGTGGGAAATATCAGAAAGGGAGACAGAACATGAGAGACTCCTAACTCTGGGAAACGAACAAGGGGTGGTGGAAGGGGAGGTGGGCAGGGGGTGGGGGTGATTGGGTGACGGGCTCTGAGGGGGGCACTTGATGGGATGAGCACTGGGTATTATTCTATATGTTGGCAAATTGAACACCAATAAAAATAAATTAAAAAGAAAATAAAATGTTGAATATTTATTAATGACCATTGAGTATTTGCCTTTTAAATATTTTATATATTTATTCATGAGAGACAGAGAGAGAGAGAGAGGGGGAGAGGCAGAGACATAGGCAGAGGGAAAAGCAGACTCCATGCAGGCAGATGCTAAACCGCTGAGCCACCCAGGGTTTCCCGAGTATTTACTTTTTATGTTAAAATATGAGGACAGGGAATGAATGTTTTTATTTATAATCTTATTTTCCAGATAACTTAATTGTACCTTTAGATCTTGATTATGATGATGATGGTGATCACTATCATTATTGCAATTATACAGGTAGCACTTGCAGAACCAGGACCAAATTTATCTTCTAACCTCCTTAATTCTGTAGTTACTAGACATGAGATAGAGAAAAATATCAACCATTTTCTGTTTATCTCTGAAAATCTATATCAGAATAGTTAGCAACACTCCGTTAAGCAAAGGTTTAGATTATATTATTGTGATCTTGGGGCTTTATTTGAAAATGTAATAATTAATAAAATATCTCATTTCTAAATCTTCTCATAGAGACCATAGAAACATGACATGAAGGTCAAGTGGTAAAACCCCCAGCAGTGTCATCTGATATGGGGGGCTAACTCCCATGCCAAACTTTCAATGTATCATAGAAAAGATTGAATTACCTCAGTAGGTTTATGTCTGAGGGGGGGAAAATAATAGCACACTTAATTTTGCAGTCCTGCAATGCAAAGCATCAACTATCACAAAATGACTTCAAGAACATCATCAACTTCTGCAAATATTGTCTGAAAGAAATTCAGCAAATATACTGTATGTCAACCAAAATAATGAGATCTCCTATACTTTTATTAAGTTTCACTGATTATAACAAATGACAATATCTAATGCAAAAGTAGATTATCAATTATACCTCTACATTGCACTAACCAGTATTGTCAAACAGTTATCAGATTTTTTTAAAAATCACATTTATTTAAACTACAGAGTTATCAACATTGTTTGGGTGCCATTATTGAACCTAAATCTAATAGTATCTTTTGGTTTTTTTTATTTATTATTTTATCCCTCCATGTGTTTGTTTCAAAAGACAAAGGATAGTATTTCCATTTTACAGATGGAGAAAATAATGTGTTTCTAATATCAAGCAGTCAATCACAGTGTCCGGAAAAAATACCTACATCTCTATGCTTTCTGGATATTGATCTATAATTGCACTATACATACACATTTTTAAAAATGTATTAACTAGGGGATCCCTGGGTGGCGCAGCGGTTTGGCGCCTGCCTTTGGCCCAGGGCGCGATCCTGGAGACCTGGGATCGAATCCCACATCAGGCTCCCGGTGCATGGAGCCTGCTTCTCCCTCTGCCTATGTCTCTGCCTCTCTCTCTCTCTCTCTGTGACTATCATAAATAAATAAAAATTAAAAAAAATGTATTAACTATTACTAAATACATCAACCAACTATAGCTAAATTACCTTAGATGTAAAATAGTCAACACATCTTTAGTAGCACTAAAAAAAAAAAACTTACAAATTTAAAATTGTGACATGTAATTATCAAAATTTTAAGAGCCCAATTTAATCAGTATGCATTTAGTTTATATAATTTATAGTACTAATAGTGGTTGGATAAGTAACAGAATTGCTCCTCATGATTCATTTGACTTCTCGATTTGATGAAATCCTCCCTGTCTTATAGACCACTTTTTAAGAATCTCATGGTATTTTTCGTTTTCACAATGTGGAATTTTGGTAGACTTATCTACATCTAATACAAAATAGCAAAAACTTTTTTTTAGGAGAGATTCAATAGGTATTTATTTAATGTTTAATGAATGGTGTGTGCACCAAAGTGGATATACGTGTGTGTGTGTGTGTGTGTGTGTGTGTGTGAGAGAGAGAGAGAGAGAGAGAGAGAGAGAGAGAGAAAATTATTGGGAGGAGCCGTTGTTGGCATGGGGAGTTTTATGAGAAAAGAAACAAAGGCAGAGCAAGCCTTATTACATTAGAAGCCTTCTAAGTGTCATGGATTCTGTAGATTTTAGGTGGCAGTGAATAAGGGGTGGGATAGAAGAACCAAACAGACGTAAAATAGAATATTGGATTCAGTAGTGGCCTGAGTTTGGCTTCATGTGTTCTTGGGTAACATCTCTTTACTAGCCCAAGTTCACTTATGTCACTGTTGGCTGCCTGAAATCAGATATTTTGGGATTATTTTAATACTGAAAGTTAAGAAATGCTATACACCAGAACTTTTTTTTCCTCACAGAGTGCCAGTAGTTAAACTTTTCCCAGCACACTACTCCATGACCTGAAGGGTGCATTATGCATTAAGATAATGTTGAAGTGTTTAAAAGAATGAAAGATTATTACTTGACTTTTTAAAAAAGAGAATGATTCAAAGGGAAATACGTTTTAAGTCAAGTTGAAGAATTGAACAAATATTTCTGTATTCTGTGTAAGAGATTATGGAGGTGGCACTGGATATGAGGAGAGGAACAGAGAACAAAAATGTAAATGGATGGTGATTTAATCTTCTAGTAATTATATCTTTTTATGCTCTGCATTTACACACAGGTAATAGTGTGATGAAGGTAGGTTTTCCAAAAAATACTTGGTAAATGACAGTTTATTTATTTTAAGGCAAGAAGAGAGTTATTCCAGGAGGTAACAGTAAACCTATATTCCCATTTATCAGAAGCAAACATGGAAGTTTACATATATAATAAACTGCAATGGGGTTAAAGACTTCAGCCACAATCACTAAAAAAAAAAAAAAAAACAAAACCGAACAAATGGAAAAAAAAAAAAAACACCTTTGCATGATGAATAGCAATTTGCCATGTAGTGGACATGTAGATGATAACTCAAATATCATTTTATATTTTTAGAAAATTGTACCTATAAAAATAAATCTGGTTGTTCTGAGTCTATTTATCTTATTTCTGTTCTTTATCTGAGTTATCATTTCTATATACTTTAAACTACCTTCAAAAGTCTCTTCTAATGAATTTTTATCTATGTTATTTCACTGTTGATTCTATTTCCACATTTTACAACTTGTGAACCTTGAGACATCATTCACACTATTGAAGGTTATCAGGACTTTGAATCCTAGATATACATCCACCCAGGGAGTTTTTCCAAGGTGAAAACAAAGTATTGAATCCATACAAAACTATGGCATTATGGACCTATGAGCCTTTGAGGCAGATTGTGTCTCTGTTAAATAAAGTTTAAACTTTTAAGGAAAAAAAAAAAAAAAACTTCAAAACCATTTTCAAAAGGTATATTTAAAGTACATTTTATACAAGATAAAATTACTCTAAATGTTATTAATTTTAAAAAATTAGAGAAAAAAGTGTAAGGATGAGTTAATTATTCTCTACTCTAGGGACAGAGCCTGATGCAATCAGTAAATTGCCTGTAAGCATAAGAAGTTTTAAAAGGTTTTTTCTTAAAAAAAAAAAAAAAAAAAAAAAAAAAAAAAAAACTTTTTTCTTAGCATAGAAGTATTTTCTATATGTAAAACTTTGAAATATATATTCCAAAGTCTTGTTTATAGAAACCTATATTTAAAAACCTAAATATCTGTTTTAAGGTATTCTTCTAAATCCTTGTAAAATATAATAATAAATTACATATAATGGTTTTCTGGATAGAATTCATTGCTCCTGTGTTGTAACTCAGTCTGATTTCATTTTGAATAATTTTTCATTATTTAGTCCCATAATATATAAAAATACACAAAGCAATGGAATCTCCATAGTACAGTTGAATAATATAGTTTAATTTAAATTTGTTTAATGTCTATTGTATTCCCACTGTGTTCTTTAGTAAAATTGGCATTGGTTTTATCCATTAGATTTCTTTTATCCTAAAGATCCATTAGTTTTATATTTCATAGTATTATTTAAAAAAATTTGAGTTGTGGGGCGCCTGGGTGGCTCAGCGGGTGAAGCACCTGCCTTCAGTTCAGGTCAAGATCCCAGGGTCCTGGAATCGAGTCCCACAACGGGCTCCCTGCTCAATGGGAGTCTGCTTCTGCTTCTCCCTCTGCCCCTCCCCTCTGTTCATGCTTGCTCTCACTCTCACCCTCTCTCTCTCTCACACATAAATAAAATCTTTTAAAAAAATAAAAAATAAAAAAAATTTGAGTTATGAATCACTTTCTTATGTCTAAAAACAATAAAGTATGTTTCAAGTAAGATTTTACATCTCTTTAGCTGTGTATATCCAGGAAGAAGAAACTCATTGTACATGACAAAGAATAAGATCACAGAATGTTTGGGCAAAACTATCTTTGAGGACATGCATAGTTTTGTTATCCATTATTTTTGAGTATTTCCTTATTATTAATATTATAAATATAAAGAAAGTATAATCCCAGTGAATAGACTGAAAGTAATAAAAAATTGTTATAAAAATTACCCTTTTCCCATCATCAAATGCTAACAGCAGATAACCATGTGGTACACTTCTTTCTAGTTTATTCATTCATTCGTTCCTTTTAATGAATATGCTGTTATAGTTTTAACTTATGTTTATACTCTGTGAGTCCATTGAATTTTTATCATATTTACATCATTATAGATAAGCATCATTCCATGGTTTTTTACACATTATGAATGTTTTTAAGTCAACTTACCATTTTTAACTGCTTCTGTAAAATGCAATAATGGCTATTGGTTTGAAATAATTTTTAACTTTGTTAAAGATTCCTTTTAATCTTTTCAGTATTATGGGGGAATGTATAATTTTTATTTTTAAAAAGTATTTGTTACAAAAACAACAACAACAAAAAAGTCTTTGTTACATCTACTTAGATATTTGGCTTGAGGCCATATTATGTCACCTACAAACATACTTGCATTAATGAGACAACGCTTTTTTTTGGTTATGATATATTTTCTTTGAATATAATTTAAAATTTTTGTGTTAGCACTTCATTTGTTAAATGGCACCAGTTTTGTTGGTTTCTTTGAGTTATTGAAATGTAATGTATGAAAACCCAGTTGTAAGGCAGCCTGAGAGAATAGAGAATTTTTCGTAAAAGCTGAGCTACATCCTGGGAACTTGATCACTGGAACTATCAGCTAAACCATATTACTACTCATTTTAAGTGTCTATAATAAGGAATTTTAGTTTAAGGCTGTAAATGATATTGCTTTATATTGTATTTTGTACTTATACTCTTATTATTAGATTTTGTTTGTTTTACACTTTTGTCCTATGTTAAGATTTATGTTTAGGGAACCCGGGTGGCTCAGTGGTTGAGCGTCTGCCTTTGGCCTAAGGTATGATCCTAGAGTCCCGGGGTTGAGACTCACATTGGGCTCCTGCATGGAGCTTGCTTCTCCCTCTGCCTCTGTCTCTACCTCTCTCTTTCTCACTCTCTCTCTCTCTCTCTCTGTCTCTCATGAATAAATAAATAAAATCTTAAAAAAAAGATTTATGTTTACATTTTAAAATATATTGAATGACACTGTATACATGCCATTTTCTAACTAAAAGTCAGTTCTTGTATACCTCTGCTATTTTAAGGACTTTGACCATTCACTCTATGTCATATAAAAAATAAATAAAGGACTTTAAGGCAGAGGAGTGACATGATCACTGTGGTTGTAGGCTTGAGAAAGAGACAGTGTGGATTCAGGGTGACAAGTTAGGGTGCTGATGCAATACTTCTAGAGAGAGATATTAGCTTCTTAAAGAGGTCAAAATAAATATAATTGAGTAGAAATAGTGAAAAGTAATTAGTTTCTGTATGTATTTTGAAGGTAAAACTAACAGAATTTATAGTGTCTTGAGAAAATAGATGAATTAGGCATCTTGCCAAAGATACTGTCCTCGGCATCTAGAAGGATAGACTTGCCTGGGATGATAGACTGCAGAGATAGCAGAATTCAGAGCATGAGTTCATGACATTTTAAATTTGAGATGTCTCATAGTAGAAATACATATGTTAAACATGATAATAGCTATAAATTTGAAATAATCTTTACAAATTCAGAATATATTTGACATGTCTTTCAGAGTTTTTTTAATAAGGAATATTTGTATTTTTATGAGTGATAAAATTAGGAGTATAGATTTTTTTGCTCTTGTTTGGAAACAAAATACAAAATGTTGGACCATAATTCTCTTAAGTATGGAGTTGTGTATGTACTTCGAAATACAGTGTAGGACTCTGGGCTGAAGACACAAATGTGGTACTCAGGTACATATTTATAGATGGCATTTAAAGGCAATAATTTGTATAACATCATAAAATGAAAGAATGTGGGTATAAATGAGGAGAGTTTCAAGAACCACACTCTACAGCCATTCAACATGGAAAAACGAAAGAGCAGTGAAAAAATCAGGAAAGGAGACCTAGAAGGAATACTCAATGAGTGGTAGGCAAACTGGTAAGAAGTGGTGACCTGGATCCAAGTAATATATTTCAAGAAGGAGAAATTATTTATTTCTGTTAAATTCTGTCATAGGTAAGGTAAGATAAAGACTGGCAAGTTACCATTTTATTTGGCAGTGTGTAGGTTGATAGAAATGGTTTTGAGTTGAGGGGTAGAGGGTGAATTCTACTGAAAAGGTTGATAAAATTAGACACAACATGTAGAAAGGATCTTTTTAGGAATTTTCTAAAAAAAAAAAAGATTTGAGAAATGGAGTTGTACATGACAGGGGAGAGGATGATCATGGAAAACTGTGGCTCTTTTTCCACGGAAGACTTGGACAAATCTTGGCAGAGCATAAAAACTTGTGACATAGGAGAGAGAAAGGAAATTTCATTTATTTATTTATTTATTTATTTATTTATTTATTTATTTATTTATTTATTTATATGTAAGAAGTGATGGGATTGGATTTAGGGAAGAGCAAGATTAATATATTATGAGTAATGATTAGAGTCTCTGGGCACATAAATTGATAGGCAAGACTGCCAATTTTGTAACTCCAGGGTATATCTTTAACAGCATTTTCTGCTGGTGTTTTGTTCTACTAAATAGCATTCACATTTAAAAAAAAAATGAATTGTGGCTTATGAATGTGCCCAATGCAAATGATCTTGGCAGTTGGATGTTATGATAGTGGAAATCTATGGAAATCCTTAGATGACTTTGTCAGCTGGAGGTGAGAATGGATTGTCAGTTGGAGGAGAGAGTGGAATGTGCAACAGTCATTTGGGAGATTTGGACAAAGGAAGTGTAGGAGAATTGCAGTGAGGCATTAATGACTTGCTTGAGGCTAGTAAGCAGGAACTTAAGGGGAACCTCCTAGCATTTTACTGTGTTACTTTCGATACATTCAACTGCCTGGGCATAGAAGCAATCGTACTTCAAAAAACCTAAAATTTAAGACATTGATTGTTTTCATGGAGATGTCAATTGTCATCAATAGTAACTGATTTTAAAATGATAGTTTAAGGAGCACCCCGGTGGCTCAGTGGGATCTCAGAGTCTTGGGATCTAGACCTGCATAGGGCTCTCTGCTCAGTCAGGAGTCTGCTGCTCCCTCTCCTTCGGCCTACCACTCTCCCTGCTTGTGCTCTCTCTCTTTCTCTGTCAAATAAATAATTTTTTAAAAATTATATGATAGTTTTAAAACAACCACCGGTAATTTGGAAATTGCCTATAAACTATTTTCCTTTGAAGGAATGTCTATATTCTGGAAAATCAGAAGGGACACCTAGGAATTAATGAAACATATAGATATTAGTCATATATAATTTTTCTGGTGTACAAGTTCAGATATATCAACATTTTCCCTCAAGTTTTATATAAAAGCTATTTTCAAAAATGTATTATTAAAAATAGCAAAAATATCAGGTTTTGTATTTTAAGAATCAAAATTTAATTTACTCAACTGTAATTAAAATGAATTTATTTGTGAATTCATGTTATTGTGAAAAGTGATTATATATAACCCCATTTAATATAGCCTTATGAGATGTGTTGCACAAATTTAAATGCAGACATTGTTATTTTTCCAAAAATAAGAGTAACTAAAGGAAAAACTTAAGGATTCATTGTGGTAAACAGACCAAATCAGAGTTTTTTGTGTGTTCAAAATGATGCCAAACAATACTTTTGGGAAATGCAGTTTCTGTAACACTATCAAAATGTATATTTCTACTTCTTTGAATTTTTGTGTTTTATCTAAGAATAGAGCTAAAATGCCATTTCTCATATTTCTTTGACATCCCAGGCGGATACATGATCAGATGAATTCCACAGGCTTCTTACAAAATGGAAAGTTGATCCTCTAGATCTGAATTTAACCTCCCTTTTATTTTCACACAGACCAACACATACTTAGACAAGTCAGTCCTATTATAGCTTGAAATATTTCTTTTTTAAAAGTGGTTTTATTCTTCTAGTATATTGTTGATTGACTATCCTTAACATCCACTCATACAGTCTCTTTTTAAATAAAATATATATACAAGTTCTAAGAAACAATTTGTTTTATTCAATGAATAAATCAAATTGGGTATTTATATAATTTAGCCTTAGTTACAGTCTAATTAATAACTAATCAAAATTCTCTTCCAAAATTTCCTATTAATCCTCCTCTGTGCATATTAAATTCTCATGATCTTTCATTTAATAGGAAAACATATTTTTATACTTTTCATAAGGAGAATAACAATAGCAGTGTTTTGAAGTGGATTTTACATGTCATAATTAATATTTTCACTGTGATTTTTATACGTTGTAAGCTACATTGACTTTTTTATGTGTGTGTGAAGTTTACTGTGTATGTCATTAAATAAGTAAATAGATAGAAGTTGTTTATAAGTGTCTGTCATCAATATTTAAAAATGTTACTTAAAATAATTGTTCACTGGAATTTCCAGCATGAGAAATATCTTTGAAGCAGGACAAACTAAATTATTAACAAAAATCTATCATAAAATCAACTGTAATGAATATTACAGTAATGGCTAACAAGAAGCATTGTATCATGGGGATTAAATTCATAATTAGGGTGTCCAGTGGAATCTCATTTGAAACCTAAAGAGAATGACTATTATATATTTGTTGAATAATTATTGTATTGTTTATATTACTGAGTTTTTAATGAATAAATTAAGGATATGTAAATTAGACTAAGTGAACTGCATATTTAGTTTATTCTGTTAATATTTAGTTTTCTGCATCAGAAATACAGATAATTTTGTAGAACATTTGTGACTTTTTTAATATAATAAATTTTAAGGGATTTTTAAAAAGTAAATATTTTAGCAATAGGAGGGACCATTGGGATACCCATTTGTTGTATATGGGGGAAAAAAAAACACACAAAGGGTCTGGAAAGAAGTTCACATAGTTAGTGGTAAAGCAAGTATTAGATCATGGGTGTCCTAACACAAACTCTACTTATGTCTCCAATCTATGTAAATTTATGTAGAAATGTAAATTATGAATCCACCATACATGCTTTGTTAATTATATCTATGCTCTCCAAGAATAACATCTTCTCTGGGCCTCTGTTTTATCATTTTTAAATTGAAGATTTTCAACTTCATAACCATCAGATTTGGAAGGCATCTGATTTTCTACACTGTTGAACAGTTTAATTCTATATTTCAACTTTATTGATATTGAAATAAAATACTATTGTAACTTCAAACTATGAAAGGATATCTTTCAGGAAACAAACAGAAAATTAGTAATATTATTATATATAATATTTCAAAAATAATTACGATTAAATTATAAGATAAAAATGCACTGGGAAATTCTCAGGGAATTCAGTGACAGAAGAAGAACTACAGTAAAATAAGAAAGCTATTTTTAGAATAATAATGAAAATTTATGAGCAAATAATATTTAAATGGTTAACATGAAAAGGCAAATCTCTAATCTGTAAAAGAGAGAACTTTCAAGCTTTTGATCATGAATTACAGAAGGAATTGCTAAAATGTTATTTTTAGATACATATCAGTTTACTACTCTAATTGGCCATAGGAAATACACGCATATACTCTGTGAGTGTAAAACAAGAATCTGAGGCAAAAATTACTTTTATTTTTTTTTTTAAGATTTTATTTATTTATTCATGATAGTCATACAGAGAGAGACAGAGAGGCAGAAACACAGGTAGAGGGAGGAGCAGGCTCCATGCAGGAAGCCTGACGTGGGATTCGATTCCGGGTCTCCAGGATCGCGCCCCGGGTCAAAGGCAGGCGCCAAACCGCTGCGCCACCCAGGGATCCCACTTTTATATTGTTAAAGAGCATTTTAATACTTTGATTTAATATGGAATATTGTTACACACCTCAAAAATTCATAATAAAGTCAGCATGAAAGAAAATCTTGTAAAAACAAAAGAACATAAAGAGATCAGTGTTCCTCCGTAGCTGGAGTGGATGGATTGTAAGGATTGATTACTAAAGGCATGAAAAATTTGGTGGGACAATAGAATTGTTCTAGATCTTGACTGTGGTCCTGATTACACATTATATGGCTTTATCAAAAAATAAAAATCAGCCAAAATGGCTCAGTTGGAGATTGTTAGACTTAAGATTCCCTTAAAAAGAAATAGAAATACTTACTAAAAAGGATGAGTTTTGTAGTATGTAAATTATTCCTCAATAAATCTGAGCTAAAAAGAAAACTTGTAAAAATTTTTGATTATATAAATGTATGTTCATAAGTATATATATATTTATACACACATATATAAATGCAACTTCATTTTTGTAAGGGTATATCATATGCAAAGGAATTTTGGTATTTCTTAATTTCTTTCTATTACTATATAAATTATGTAAATATAATATTTTAAAGATTTTATTTATTCATGAGAGAGAGAGCTGCAAAAGGAGAGTCAGGCTCCCTGCTCTGTGGGGAGCCTGGTGCAGGACTTGATCCCAGGACCCTGGAATTATGACCTGAGATGAAGGCAGATGCTTAACCAAATGAGCCATCCAGGTGCTCTGTAAATATAATTTTTAAGGTACATTTAATTGATTCATATAATGTCAAAATTAAGCAAGAACTTAGAACTATATTTTTGAATTGTTTATTAAATTCAGATGTAAGACTATTTTAATTGCATTGTTTTCTTTCTGTCCTCTCTAAGAATTAACATAGTTTGCCTTCTCTCTTCCCTTTACAAAGTTATTGATACATTAAATTCTGAATTTTAACATGCAAATTATCTTTTGTGTGTTTGTTATATTTTTCTTTGTGATATGACACTGTCATGTTTGACATTTGTAATCTTTACTTAGAACAGTAAATGTTACACCTTCTATTAAAATTACCTTTCCTTCCTGAATTCTGTTATATTATCTTTTTAAATATTAACTCTTATTCCAAATATGAGTGAAAGAGAGTTGCCCAAGAAGTTGCTTAAGAGTCCAAAAATCAGATAATATATACATCATCATTTTAACTGTTACAGATATATAACAATTCCTACTCAAAGTCTACCATTAAATTTTAGCTGATTTGATATAAGGTTGAAGAACTTGCTTGTGATGAAACTAAAGCTACATAATTCATAAAAATAGATCATCATTAATTTTTTTATCAAACAACAAAAGAAAACATATCATTTGCAAAGTTTCAGTAAAATAGACAACTTGTTTCCTGGTTAGTTTATTATACTGTGTTTCATCTATAATATCAATAAAGACTGGAGAAAAAATAATGCATGCTCTTATGTCTGTTTGTAAGAGATGAATAAAGATACATGTTTTAAAGTAATAAAAACAAGATGTCAGTAATTCTGCAGCTAATAACTTATCTTCAGTTACCCCCCAAGTTCTTTGAATTTTATGTGGATACATTTCTTTCAGGCTAATATTACTATCACTATTATTTTGTAAATTAGAAGACAGGAAAATATTGAAACAAACTTGCATATTAAGAAGTAATGAATTAAAATTTTTGTTATCTCTCCATATGGATATGGAAAACACTAATTTGTTACTTCAATTAGGGATGAGATCAAGCAGCAAACTGCACAAGTCATATTTAATAGGTAGAATTATTTATTTTAACCCATAAACAACCTCTCTCATCTACAGAGCTGCCTGGTACTTATTTTCACAATTATCTTTCTTATCAGTGCATTTACCAAAGAAAATTAGCATCTCAAGTGTTAATAGAAATACATATAAGCATATCCATAATGTAAATATGACTATTTTATTAATACAATCTTATATTTACATTTCACCTTCACATAAAAAAATATAGGACCCATTAAGATATAGAAAACATAAAATAACTGAAGGGAAGAGAAATGTGTTGATAAATTTTCCTGTGTTTATTTTGCATTTATATTTATTTCATGTATACTCATATTTATCACTGAATAAAAGAATACTAATGTATGAAACTGCCTTTTAAGTATATATAAATGCTTCAAATTAGTTATCTCTAATTTTTTAGTATATAATAAAAATGTATGATTTTAAAACTTAGCAAAGAAAAAATTTTGCTTGCAAGGAGGAAAATATCTTATGTCTTCAATCTTTGCCAACTAGCAGAGTTTCTAGTATTCTGTAGGAGTTAATACATTTTTGTTGACTCATAATTAGTTCAAAGGAAAAAAAAAACAAGGAAAATGTTTAATCGATTCCAATGAATAATTATGTTGACTATTCTAGTGGAATAAATTCCTTGAAGCTAGAAAATGGCATATTTGTCATGTGTTTTGCAACATCTAGCTCAGGACTAAGTGTAAAACAAATGACAAAAATAGGCCTTAGGAACAATTGAGTCAGTAAATTATTTAGGAAAGATATTTTAATACAGGATACAATGGAAACCAGAAAAGACTATGGAAAATATATGGAATCTCTACTCTCATAAAGTTTAAACACGATCCATATTAACGTAAACTAATTTATGAGTTTAAAATGCATATCTTTGTGATGAATATTCATTCATTGAAAACATATAGTCAACACACACAAGATCCTATCAATAGTTGTCCTTCACATAAATAACAGATAAAATTCCTCTTTCTGAGGAAAAGGTATTTTTTGGAGAAAGGAAGTTCTGAGAACTTAAACTATCATTTTCTTCTATAAACGTGACACTTTCCAACAACTTCCAAGAGCAAGAACTAAATATACAGTTCCCAATCTTAAAAGTGTAGCAGCACATTAATCAGAAGGATGTGGGTTTTGCACAGATGGGTGTATCTATATAGGACAGAGCTGCCCAGGAGGGACAAGGGCAAGAAGAAATAACTTATCCATTTTACAACAAAGTTGGCAGACTATTGGGATAATTGTTCAGTGAGTATAAAACTCACAGTGGAAATTGACTTTTTCTTTTATTGGTGTGTTCTTTGTTTTATTAATTGGTGTATTCTTTGCCTAGGCATCACTAAAATTGGAATTCACACATAATAAAATCAATATAATGGCTACTCAAATATATAGATTTAAGGAAGAAAACAAATTTCAACCTATTGTGTCAACATGCTTCTCTTTTTGTTCTTGTTCTTTTTAGCATTATTATATTCTGCTTCATTTAGTTATGTTGTTTATCAGAAGTTAGAGTAGCTGATTTAATTTTTTTGACAATAAGGTCTCAGCACACATCTTCCTATGGATAAGAATATTCTTATTCTTAACAAATTGGAAAAGTATTTGAATACTAATAAAATCTTAAAAAGGAAACAACAAATTTCTTCACTGAAATTTTTTATCTTGCATAATCTGAACAGTTTATGGAAAAAATGTAAGAAAAAAAGACATCTGTAGTGGAAACTTATTCAATTTAATGAGCAAGTAACTTAATGTCTACTTTCCCCAAAGCATTGAGTTTACAAATATTATCCTTACCAACTCATCTTTTATATAATTCCTTGATTTTTGCCTTTCTTGCTCAGCTTTACAAAATTTTGCAATTTTATTTCTTTTGTGCCTTGTAATTAATATACACTTGGAAAACTTAGCTAGCACTAGCATAGATGCCCACAAATTTTATGAAAATAACACATCTACTCAATATTTCAATGAAACATTTTATTTATTTATTTATGTATTTATTTATTTATTATTTATGATTTTAGTTATTTATTCATGAGAGACAGAGAGAGAGAGAGAGGCAGAGACACAGGCAGAGAGAGAAGCAGGCTCCATGCAGGCAGCCTGACGTGGGACTAGATCCCAGGTCTCCAGGATCAGGCCCTGGGTTGAAGGTGGCACTAAACCTCTGAGCCACCCAATGGCTCCTTCTGAGCTGCCCAATGAAACATCTTTTAATGACAAATGTGTTAATTACTCTGTACACTGGTGAAGGACTAGATTGGGTAAACGTATCATAACAAAAACTGAATAATTGCATAACTAGGTATTCACCTGAAGGATACGAAAATATAGATTCTAAGGTACACATGCACCCCAGTGTTTATAGCAGCATTATCAACAATAGCCAAATTATGGAAAGAGCTCAAATGTGCATAAATTGATAAATGGATAAAGAAGAAGTGGTATATGTATGCAATAGAATATTACTCAACCATTAAAAAGAATGAAATCTTGCCATTCTCAATGATGTGGATGTGTTCCACATTGGATGTGCCACTCTCAATGATGAGAGTGTTGTGCTAAGCAAAATAAAGGCAGTTAGATAAAAACAGACACCATATGATTTCACTCATATGTGAAATTTAAGAAACACAACAGATGAACATAGGAGAAGGGAAGAAAAAATAAGATGAAAATAGAGAGGAAGGCAAACAATACGAAATGCTAAATTCTAGAAAACAAATTGAGGGTTGCTGGAGGGCAGTGGGCAGTAGATAGGGTAAGTGGGTGATGAGTATTAAGGAGGGCACTTATTGGGATGAGCACTAGGTGTTATATGTGAGTGATGAATCACTAAATTCTACTCCTAAAACCAATATTACACTATATGTTAACTAACTAGAATTTAAATAAAAACTTTAAAAATAAACTGATGGGGTACCTGGGTGGCTCAGTAGGTTAAGCATCTGTCTAAGGCTCTGGTCATGATCCCAGGATTGTGGGATAAAGTCCCACATCAGGCTGCATGCTCAACAGGGAGTCGGCTTCTCTCTTTACCTCTCCCCCCTGCTTGAGATCTTTCCTTCTCTCATGCTCTCAAATAAATGAACAAAATCTAAAAAAACAAACAAACAAACAAAAAAAAAAACACCACCTAAAGAGTGTTCTATGTCTCTGGAGAGGAAAAGCTATTTGCAATAATATTTATATTTTGATGTCACCAAAACATCACAAATGCTTTTAAGAATCTTCATATTCACCTACCTCTTTGAATCTTCATATTCACCTACCTCTTTGATATGTAATTAGGAGGTTTTCAGAAGTTTGAATAAGGCTAATGTTCAATGGTGAATGAAACAGGAGCATAAGCAATTTAATGAATTTGGTACCTGATAATTTTATAGAAATTGAAACAGATTTTGGTTGATCATTCTTACATTAATTTTTGGTTAATTATTAATTTTTGTTCGCTTGTAATTATATATGAGATTTGAGCATTACACTACAATTCTTTTAACACTTTGACTCTGATTGAGTTGTTCATTTCCACTGTGGAGCTAACTTGAAGAAAAGTGCTTTTGTATCATTTGTTAAGCAAGGGAGTCTTTGTGTTTTCTCTATTTTGGTACAATGGCTTCTTTTTTCACTCATTATACACATATTTACACATATATGCATGCTACAATACTGGTATTGTAAGTTAATATTACAGATGACCCATGGCAATGTTATCAATTAATAAATAATTTAAAAATAAACAAGAGTGTAAGAATCGTCTAAGGAAAAAATAGGTAAGTGCCCTGTATCTGTCTTTTCTCAGAGACACATTTTCAATTGCAATTGTCTCATGGTAGTTTGCCCCATTTATCAGTATAGATAACAACGAAAAGTTTAATGATTTTGTGGGATAAAGTGGAATTGGGGAGGAAAGGAAGAAATCTGTATCAAGATTTACAAATATCTATCTCTAAGCAGATGAGGTGTAATTTAGTAATTTAGTATCGCTATTTAGCAAACATAGTGATACAAAAATCTAAAGAAAGAAATGAAATACAGAGGAACATGTAGAGCTATGAAATAATTTCTTCCATCATTAAAGAATCTTTTTTTCACATAACTATGTCTTTTCATGTCCCTTTCTTTTTCTTAAAACTTTAATTTTAAAAACAAGTCTAATAATTTGGCTTTTGTGAAAATTTGTGGGCACAATTTTCAGCAGTAGATTGCAATTGTAAAGAAGACCATATGGATATTTAATAATAGAAATAAAATATATTTTTTCAAAAAAAGTGTTGCATTTAATAACAAAACCATTTATTAAAATCATACATGCTGAGTTACAGTATGAGATATTGCGGTTTTTAGATGTTATGTTTATATAGACAATTCCTAAATGAGATATAGCAGAGTTTTCCCCTTGATGTGTTAAGCATTTGAACTTGATTTAGATTTCCTAAAAGTACTATATCTTTGACCATGTATGTCAGGATTTTAAATTTAAAGCAATTTAATTTGATCAAAATTGAAATAAAAAATATGATACCACATCTGAAGTTTTGCAAAAACATTTCTATAATACATTTGGTGAAATCACTGCACATATTTGTTTAATATTCACTTCCTAGTATATTTCACTTTTTTTTTTACTCTTTTGGTCTATTAGATACTTCTTTTACTTAAATTAATTTTGTATTATCCACTTTGATTTTGTGTGTATAAATTGGCTCAAATATTTTATTTGAATAAGAAATATACAGGATGGCAAAAAAAATTTTGAAGAACTAAATGGGATGAGACATAATTTTAAAAATTAAGGACTAGTCTCAGATTCTGCATACTTATTTTTTAGCTACCAAGTTGTGCCTTTAGTTGATGCTTAAGTCCTGTAGGGGTTTAACTTCCTTTTTCATTAGATACTGCCTTTGACTACTAACCATAACACTTTAATCGCGGAAGTTCCTATAATGACACTGTCCTTCTATTATTGATTTGTTTGTTTTAATTGCAAGGATTTTAGGGTTAATATTTATTTGCTTTATGGAGTAGTGCTCTCTGAATCTCCCCAGGTAATGTGCTATCCTGTAAAGAACATAAGAAGAAATATACACAACTCTGTGTGGGGATAGAGTTTGGAACTTAAAGCTTTCAAGTCAAGATATCTATCCATGGAAAAACATCAGTAATTTTTTTTTTAACATCAGTAATTTTTATAGGCAAGACTTAATATGGCAAAATACCAAATTCTCAAATCATTTTGAAATATTAATGCAATGTGTTTTACAATCTATAATTTTGGAAAAAGATTTTGATGTAGCCATTCTAAATTTATACTCTATGTAAATTTATGTGTATATAATATATGAATATAAATGGTAAAATAAATATATACATTCATATACACACATATGAATTTTAAAATTAAAAAGTAATATGAAGGTGAATTATTTGAATAGTTGAGAGACTTTGCACTACATAAAACTACCATTTAGCTTATATTAGTGACATAGTCACTGTCATGACTGACAAAACAGATTATGTAGAATAAAAATATAAGAAATTCAATGTATATAAAGGTTTATTAAAAGATAAAATTGATTTGAATTAATGAGAAAGGGGTAGCTTATTAAATAAATAATATTGGGAGACATATCTAGCACAAATAATAAAGCAAAGTCCCTTCTAAATGAGCTAAAGAATTTGAGAGGAAAAATAAAATTTAAATTTAAAAATCAAGGTAGATGTGTATTTTAATTATATTGACAAGGTAGATGTGTACTTTAATTATATTGACATGACATTATATAACATAAAAAAGTTAGCAATTTGACGAGGTAATATTTTAAATTGATGCACATAAAATTTAAAGTAAATGCCAAACTGAAGCAGAAATTTTAAATTTACAAAGTTCTAAAAACCCACATCACAACTACAGAACACTTGCAAAGAAATGATTCTCCAGAAGACAAAGTGAAAAAAGTTCATGGGTATATGTCAAATCTTACTAATGGACAATATATGGGGCACGCAATTTTTTTTTAATATTTTCTCTTTTAGAGAGACAGTGAGATTGGGGGGAAGAGACAGAAGAAAAGAGAGAATCTGAAACCGATTTTGTGCTGAGTTTGGAGTCTGACTCAGGGTTTAATATTATGACCCTGAAATCATAACCTGAGCCAAAACTGAGTCAGATGCTCAACTGATTGAGCCCCCAGGTGCCCTCATACCAATTTTTAACTAAAAAATAGGTTGCAGGTATCATAAGTACATGTGTTGTGAAAGGATGAATACAAGAAACATTTTTATAACATAGGGATATTTATTAATAATTTTAAAAAGTGCTTTTTACCCAATAAATTTACATCTATAAATATATCCCTCAAATAATGAGATCTTTGCATGAAGATGAAAGTAAAGCATGTTAATTGCATCCTAATTTATAATAACAACAAAACTGGAAACAAGTTAAGTGAAAATAACAGAGTAAGCAGAAGTAGGATGACTTTAGGCCACAAAGGCTTTTTTTTTTGTTTCCAGTACAACATGGTGTCTGTGGCTTGATGGGGAGGTGGGCCAGGGAGACACAGGAGAAGGGCTCCCACCTTGTACTCTGCTATGCCAGCAGTGAAACTGAAGTATTCAAAGAATAATCAAGGCAGAAACACGTTCCAGTACAGTATCCCATGGAAAAAGAAAAATAAATCTGGATGTAGGGAAACTTCAATCAAATTAAAATATGTGGAAATAGAGATAAAAATACCATTATATAAACAGGACTGATAGTATAGTTTTAAAAAATAGTAAGATATTTGGTGCTGTTTCTCCATCTCATCTTTAGATGAGGGAGCTTTTGCATCATGATAGTAACATCGTTCCAAGGACACAGCGACCTGTTATACTAAGAGTGTTATGAGGTTCAGAAGGAAACTAATAGTCTGAAGGCATAGGTGTGTCCTGCCTGACAGGAACCACGTTAGCTCCTGCCAGCTGTTGGTCTTTGCCAAGCAGCAAAAGTAAGAGAGCGGGGCTCACATTTAGCTTCTCATAGTTTGCAGATGGCACTTACTCTTCATGTAGCTTGAGTTTTGTCCCACTAGATGATTTCCATTCTCTCTCACACTTTTCCTTTCTCTTTCCCTCTCTTTGCTCCATTCTCTCTCTCTTTTGTCTAGGATTGAGGTAGCTCACCTAAATGCCACTTTTATAACTATGACTCTTTTCCCTTATACTTACACTAATGAATTGGAAGTGTTTCCAAGTATTTGCAGCCTTTCCTTTCTGATTCTATAGTAGATGAGTTATTTGGGCTGTATAACCCAAACAAAGTGTAGAGAAAGACTTTAATGATGATAGATATATAGATAAAACATATTGATACAGATGCATATATATGATTGAATATATATTGTTATATATATCATAATATTGAATACAATTGAATATTTATTATTATGTATTTTTGCATAAAGATAAGTAATATGTATTATACACTACACCATGTATAAATATTGGAAAATCCATAAATGATAGACCCTTCTGAGTGTGGCAGGCTGTAGACAAGCTTATTACATATGATTCAGCAACCAATTCCAACATGTGGAGTTTGTCTCAACACAAAGCAATTCTCTGATAGCCGTTGTGTGTCCTACAATTTAATTTAGTTCTGGTACTATCTACCCAGAAATACTAGTAGACTCCACAGGTTAAGTGTTCAGTCCCACAACACTGCCCCACTCTTCGGATGCCAGGCACAAGCCCAGGTTGTTATCTGTGCTTCTCATAGACTGGGTATAAATCAGAGGTTTCCATAAGGCAGTTCTTGGGTTATTTTAATTTGCTGGAAGGCTCACATGACCGAGGAAACAGGTTTACTCATTAGATGGTTGTTTTTTTGTTTTTTGTTTTTTTTTTACAAAGGAGGTTCAAAGGATACAAACCAAAAGTTAGATGAAAGATATGTACAGCAAGGTCTTGAACCAAGGAGCTTCTGTCCCTGTGAGTTTGGACCTGGCGTACTGGCATGTGGAAGCATTCTGTTTCACCAACCTGGAAGCTCTCTAAACACATTCCTTTTGTTTTTTTGTGGATACTTCATGGCATAGGCATGATTGATTAAATAATTTGCCATTGGTGATTGATTCAATCTCCAGCACTTTCCTCCCCTCTCTAGAAGTCAGGAGTTGGAACTGAGAATTTCAACCCTCTAATCCTAAGGTTGGTTCCACTGGCAATCACCTTACTCCTCAGAAACTTTCTAAAAGTTTTAGTTAACATAACAAAAGATACCTAATTTCTCTAGCTCTCATTCCTGGAAATTCCAAAGTTTTAGAAGCACTGTTCCAGGAATGAGAGGAAACTAAATTTATGTTTCTTATTATAAATGATAATATATACCAAAACACCTAATGAACCTGATAATATAGTAAGAAACAGAATGGAAAATCCATGTAACTGTGGGTTTTTTTTTAAAGATTTATTTATTTATTTGAGAGAGAGATTGAGAAAAAGTGGGGGAGGAAGAGGGAGAGAGAGAACCCTGAAGCAGACTCCCCACTGAGCACATAACATGGTGTGAAACTGGATCCCAGGGCCCTGAAATCATGATCTGAGCCAAAATCAAGAGTCAGGTGCTTAACCATGTGAGCCAACCAGGTGCCCCAGAAAACCACATAATTATAACATAAATTAATATCCTTTAACTGATTTTGGCTTGACTTTCTTCTAAGACTAAAATTAAATTCAAGGCACTGAAGCTGAGGATTTCGGTATCTCTGCCTGGTAGATTCACTCTAAATGTATTGCTAAATCTACTGCATTTTAGTCCCATATTCGTGAAGTTGAAAAATCAGAAACATTGGGAGCTAAGGCCACCTTCTTTTATCTGGGATCTTAACTAATTCCTTTTCACAACTTATTGACTAGTTTAATAGTAAACCAAACTGAAAGCAACTTTCAAGAGTCATTCCTACAAGTTTTAAAATTGTCCCAAACTTAGTGCTGTAGCAATCTCTGTAGACATATGAGTGCTACTTATTTTCTTCTCTGAAAGTTAAAAATTTATCCTGTAAAGATGCATTATATTCATAACCAGCAAAAGGATATCCTTGAAATGAAATCAGTGTCACCAAGTACAATGTGACATTTTATTGGATCATCTTGTACAAATGCAATTTAAATGAAGAGTGTAAGTTAAATTTCTATTAGAAATTTCTTTAGACAAAAAAAATAAGAAATTTCTTTACACAGGTTGAATAGCCATAAACATTTAACTTTAGAGACCTATCTCTAATACAATCCAGTAAAAATAAAAAAGGCATTATGAATATCAGTTATTCAGTAGAAAATTTCTCCTGTATGAATCTTCTAAACATGTCTATTAACTATTACTTTATTTTTTTTTTTAGTGCAGTAACAGGGGTGCCTGAGTGGCTCAGTCGGGTAAGTATCCAGCTTTTGGTTTTGGCTCAGGACATGATCTCAGGGTCCTGAGATCAAGGTCCCATGTAGGGGGGGGTCCAGGCTCAGCAGGGAGCCTGCTTGATTCTCTCTTGCTCTCCATCTGTCCCTACCTCTGCTTTCACTCTCTCTCTCTCAAATACATAAATAAATGCATATATATAAAATATATAATATATATAATAAATGCATATATACTAAAAAAATAAAGTTCTTAAAAATTTAAAATTTAAAAATGCAACACCAATTAATCTTGCTGTCTTGGTATGTCCTCTCAAGTTGCTTTTCATTGTAGATCTATTACTTAAGGACTGTTCCCCAAAACTGGTGGGCAGTGTTACTGACATAATGGGTGACATAATTTCTAATAGATTAAATATAAAAATCATTATACTTATTCCAAACTTTTAAATATTAAAATCAACAACCTTAAAATGAGCATGACTTTTTAGTAAATCTTAAATGGTAAGTGTTCATTCTTTCTTTTTCAGAAATAACCTGAATTAGCAACCTTCTGATTTTATTTTATTTAACCCTAAGTAAAACAAAGAGGAATAGAACTAATTAATTCTATTTAAATTCTCTCTCTCTCTCTATCGTGGAAATGGATGCTTAAAATTACACATTTCCAGAGAGTTTATGTGATGTATGCTTTAGTAAAATTTAGGCACTGTTACCAGGATTTTTTTTCTTTTTTAAAGATTTTTAAGTTTATTTGGGAGAGACAGAGAGAACACACCCGAGGGGTGGGGCAGAGGGAGAAGAGGGCATCTCAAGCTGGCACAGAGCCAGATGTAGGGCTTGAGCTTAGCACCCTGAGATCATGACCTGAGCCAGAATCAGTTGGATGCTTAACCGACAGGGCCACTCAGGCACAATGAACACATAATTTATGTGCTATCACATAAACACAACAAAATCAATGTTTTTACAAAATTATGTTTTAAAAGACAAACTTTGCTAAGCTACTTCTACCATTATTTACTTAAATAAATTACAATTTTGTAAGCTAGAAAACACTAAATCATCTTTGATGTTTCCCTTTTCCTTAACTCTTCCAATTTCTTACCAAGTTCTGCCTAACGCACATCATAAATATCCATGCAATTTTAATATCCTGCATTTATTAGTGTACTAATTTATTTCCTTACATGCTCTACTGTTCCCTCCATACTCTGTTCACATCGCATCTAAGGTAATCATTTACAATATAACATAAAAATTTCTCTCTCGAAAGGTTGCTTGAAAACCTTTGGTAGTTCACATAAAGGGCTCCAAATAATAAAAATCCCACATTGCAATGCTAATCTTTCATGGCATTGGGGCATTCCACATTCCAGCAAGTTTTTCTGAGTACATTTAACTTTCCCTGTTTTCTCCCACTCTAGGGATTTTCAATATGGTGGAAATGAATGTTGTACTTCCTGATAAATGGTGCCCTACAACACACACACACACACACACACACATGCACACACACACACAAGCAGATGCAGAGGTAAGTGGGGAGAAGTCCTCCTTAACTTTCAGACCTCTTTTCAAAGATGAAAGATATCATGGCTTGCACACACAACAGCCATCACTCCCCATCAGTTCAGATCCTGCTGCTTTCCCTATCCATGATTGCATGGACTTTTCTTTTCCATCTTCAATCATAATGTATAATTAAATATTTGATGTTGCCTCCCACTTAACATTTTATCCTCTAGAGAAAGATATTTGGCTGAATAAATACTTATGTTTACTATAGGTATATAGAACTATTTAAAGAATGATAAAAAATTACAAATGAAAACAAAAGACTAATTTTTATTATATTCACAAAATATAATTATTTGCTACCACAAGTAATTTTAAAATATTTATAGCCATACCTCATGACATATATAAAAAGTAACTAAAATGAATCATAGACCTAATTATAAAGCCACTTTAAACTTAGAAGAAAACATGATTAAACATAAACAAATATTTCTTAGCTATGATATCAAAAGCAATATCAGCTCAATTTTGAAGATTTTTAATTTATTTATTTTAAAAGAGAGAAAGAGAGGGAGAGAGGGAGAGGGAGAGGGAGAGAGAGAGAGAGAGAGAGAGAGAGAGAGAATGCCCAAAAAAGTCATGATAGGGGAAAGATAGGGACAAGCAGACTGAGCTGAGCATGGAGCTGACATGGGGCTCTATCTCATGACCCCAAGACAATGACCTGGGCCAAATTCAAGAGTTAGACACTTAACTGACTAAGCCACCCAGGTGCCCAAAAATCAACTCAATTTTTAAAATGATGAATTAGACTTAAGAAAATTTCAAACCATTCATTCTCAAAAAGAACTATACAGGAATGAAAAGAAAAGTCACTAAGGGAAAATATTCATAAATCAAATCTTTTTAAATGGCTAAGATTAAAACCCCTAGTAATATTAATATCCAGTGTTGGTGAGGATGTGGAGGAAGTGGAACTCTCACACACTGCTAGTGGAAATGTAAAATGATACCACTTTGGAAAGCACTTTAACCATTTCCTAAAAGTTAGACACTTATGATCTAATAATCCCAATCCTAAGTATTTAGTCATATTGCCCCAAACCTACCAACACCAAACTCAGATTCTTTACAGTTAATTTATTTAAGTATATTGCAGTTAGACATCTATTTAGTCATTTAGATTGGAACTACTTTTCATACCCTGTAAACTGCATCCAACATTTGCTAACCATAAATAAGCCAAACCCTATAGCTATAAAAGACTTCAAAATTCTGCTGCTTTAATGGAACTGTATAACCCAGAGAATTCCTACCTTGCTGCTAAGCAAATTAGCCCCTTCTCTGATTTTGTTTCTCCCCACAATAGCTTCTATTTCTCTTGTAGGAAAGAGCCTCATGCAACTTCATGGAAAATATCTTGCTGGGAGGGACTTCCTCTCTCATGCAACCTTGCTTAAGTGTTACCCAACAAAGCTTGTTGTATATTACTGTTTCACAATCCTGTCTCTTCCTTGATTAAGCCAATTTCCAATTTTTTAAAGATTTTATTTATTTATTCATGAGAGGCACAGACAGGGAGAGAGGCAGAGACACAGGGAGAGGGAGAAGCAGGCTCCATGAAGGGAGCCTGACATGGGACTCGATCCTGGAACTCCAAGATCAGGGTCTGGGCTGAAGGCGGCACTAAACCACTGAGCCACCCAGGCTGCCCCAATTTCCCATAAAATTGATATATCTAGTAGTAATATTAAATAGAAGAGGTTTATACAGACTAGTCCTGAGCATGATGAGAAGACAGAAGTAAATTATTCAAGCTTATGATTCACAATCCTATGGTATCTTCTCTTGTTAGGCCTCTTCCTAAACCCAAGATTGATGGTAACCTCCTTCTGACAAACTCCTTAAAGAGTGTAAGTTGCAATTCTGTTTATGGATAGACCTGAATAATCTCCAGTCACGAGGATCTTCTACTTTATAAAAACTCACTTTCCAAAGGTCAGAAGATGAGACAAGTTTGGTTGTCCATTTCTCATAAAAAGAAAAAAATGGTCTAATATATGGATCTGCATGGACTCTTGGACAGTGGCTAACAGGTGGGCAAAATTTGGAAAGTTTTACATAGACTAATACTGGCAAATTGGTCCAAGGAAATCTAAAGAAATGTAGGGATAGTTCTTGGAAGAGAGTGAACACATCTGTGTATCACATGAAATGTCAAATCAGAAGGTTTCTATAGTAGAAGAAGCTTTCAATAGTTGGCTGTTGAACAAAGTCTCTGTGCCAGGAGACAAAACAGTATGGTCTTCTTTTCACCATGATCTGGGTGTTATTACTGACATAATGACTCTGTGACATAGTAGAAATTCCTGGGTTTCCAGTCAGAGATAATGGTGACTGGCTAATTACATTACATTTTTTTCATCATGGAGGCTCAGCCCTTTATCCTCATAGGGAAAGTAAATATTTCAGATGTGGATTGCCCATAATGCCATTCGGGGTTAACATGATTGGACTTCACTGTTCTATATCCAGTGCTACACTGTCCCACACGACATTGACTATGGTGTGCTGCTATTTCCATGCCCAATGAGACAAGGCTTTACTAAGACATGCACACATACCCTACAGATATTAATATTGGTTGCAAATAACTTAGAGCTATACCTTTCTCTGCAGCATTGAACTCAGCAACCAGTGTTAGATTGATATGGGGTATAATGGACTATTTCCTTGTCTCAAGACAAAACAACCTCTGTGCTTATGTTTTTACTTCAAATCCTCTCAGTGTGATCAACCTGAAGCTATGTTTCAGCTGAGACAACACTGCTTGGCTTACTTGCCCCTTACCCTGCCTGCCCTTTATCCTCTTGAATAATTTACTATACAAATTAATTTTACAAGCATCTTCAACTTAGGTTAGATTTCTCAACTTTCAAACAGGATATATTTTATAGCAAAGGAATTGTAATAATTGGTTCCCACACAAAGAATTTACTATCTTTGCCATGAGTCCCATCATTGGGAAGTAACTGATTTGATTATATGAGAAGATGGCCAGCTAACAGGTGAGTTATTATACCTGCTTGGAGGACATACCTTTGAGATTTAGGCTTTTTTTTTTTCTGCAAGATTTGGCATATTGTTAAAACCATGGCCAGTAAATGCTATTGTCCTCCCTGTGTACTGAATTCACAGACATAGGATCAAAAGATAGGAAGTGGGGCTCTCCCCTAGCACTATTATATCTAAAAATCCATTTGAAGAATTTTTACTTCTTATCTCTGATCCCTTATGCTGAGTGGGTTTAGAATTTCTAAGAAAAGAGTTTTTCAAACAGGGAAAAGGTCATGGATTTGGTCAATTATAAACAGAAATTTTCCACTTACTATTTTGACTTTCTTATGAAAGTAAACCATCAGGAAGAGAAAGAGGATCATTCTTCCAGTTGGTATGACTTATCTTTATAAATCTAGTTGGTTTCACCTCTCCTAAGATTAAAGAAGGAGCAAGGCAAAGCTTTCTATGGTCTGACTGGATATCTCTGCTGGTGTTTTGCAAGCACAGACCTCTACAAATCTTCATGCGGAGAAAGTTACTTTAATACTGTTGGCATTATATATTTTTCATTATTTTCTGCTCAAGAGCGACATAACATCACAACTATGTCTGGTAGATTCAAAAATCAGGAGTCTTCCCATGTCTGTATAATTTTTGACACTGCATATGATTTTTGTCTATAAATACATGCTCATATAATATGTCTAAATATTATTTATGTATATTTATGTACATACCTATGGTTCATTGAACATTAGCAAAAGTTATTGTGTAATTTGGAGATTTCCACAAAATTAAGTATCCTTAAAGAAACTTAATGCCTACCAAAAGTTACATATCAGTCTGCACAACCATGAATGCCAATTGACATATGCAGCTGCCACTAACTGATTTTTAATTCCTCTACTGAGTTTTCTAATACTTTGGTAAAATACTTTATACCAGGTGAGTGAGGTTCAGTCATCTCCTACCAATAAAATGAAAGAATCATCAAACCTTGAGCAAGTCAATCAACCTATCTGGTAAACAAATTCAGAAATAATAAGCCTTATAAGTGAGTTAATGAGTTCTTGGGTAGTAAAGTATAGGAACAATGATTTTACTTCCATGTTTATTACTAACTAGCAACATGTCATTTTATTTCTTTCAATGAATGAATAAAATGGGGAAATATATTTATTAAACAACTTTACTTAATTTTTGATACTGTAAACTTTTAATATTTATCCATCACAAATTATATTGGCCTATTTCAAATTAATATACAAAATTTATTTTTCATTTTGATGGTATTAAAAGTTCTTTAGCTATGTTTGCAGTAAATCTATGACATATCAGGTAAAACATTAACTCAATATATGTATTTTTTACGTAAAAATGCACTCCTGAACTTATTAAACAATGATGTTTATTAAACAGTAACATGTTGACTGGTTTTAGAAGTTCTTTTGCTAAAATAGGTTCACGTACAACAAGTCTTGCACGCAAAGCTAGCATCAACCCACCATAATGAAATAAAATATAATCAAGTGGCTTTGCTTCATTGTGAATGAAATAACTTCTGTAGATTTCTAATATTACTATCAATAGATATTCTTATGAGTTATGTTTAACTGGTGACACATTCGAGTAATTTAAACCACTTTCATGAGCAGACACAATACAAGGGAAAATACATCATATTATTTTTATTTCCTTTGTACTCTTCTCATTTTTCTGGTCTCTAATTTCTACAGACACTAAAAGTAACTGAATTCTTCTGATTGCTTTTCAGAGACTCAGTGTTTCTATAACTAAGGCACAGTCCCAGCAGTTGTGTGGAAAGGGAACTTGTTGATATTGAAGAAATTTGAGAGAGGTGTAAATTAGTTTGCTTTTCACTAGGCAACTGACAGATGGCAATATTTTGGAGAAGATAAAATAGCAAGGGGATTAGCTGTTGGTACCTCAAACTTCTTTCCATGCTCTATTTCCAGAAGCCGATATTAAGGGCTCTCCAATCTTGAGAGTGATCTGAAAGAAACAAACTCAAATAATGACCACTTTTTCTATATGATCTGAGGTGCCCTCAGAATGTCTGGAATATTCAGATAATAACTCAGCTGGGAAGGCTCAGCTCAGGTATATACTTAGGTAGGAGTCAGGGTAAGTCAGTGGGGGCTACTTATTTATTCAGCTTAATATTAATATTTTAGAATGTTCGTATATTTATTACCCCATATTTAAGTGTCCTCATGGAAATGCTGTTGTGTCTCCCATGAATCAACTGATATCCAGTTTACCTTCAAAACATTATTTTTTTTCTCCAAATACTTTCCAATTAAACTAGCCTATTGACCATATATTAGGACCCTGTACCTCACAAGGCATTAAGTAACTATATTTTGTATTTGTCATGTACTTTTGCCAACTATTTCATTTGGGTGGCTCAATAGTTGAGTGTCTGCCTGTGGCTCAGGTCATGATCCCAGGGTCCTGGGATCCTGTCTGGCATCGGGCTCCTGCTTCTCCCTCTGACTGTCTCTTCTTCTCTCTCTGTGTCTCTCATGAGTACATAAATAAAATCTTTAAAAAAAAAAAAGACAAGAATATCATGATGATGTTGGAAGAATATCATGATGTTATGTTCAGGGATTCTGTTGGAAGTTTTTAGATCCTTGAGCTCTCATTTCCTCTCAGAATACTCAAAAGACACTGAACAGAACTGTAGTGACAGATTGGTGTTTGGAAGTGTTGCTGTTTTTATTATGAAAGTGATTATGAAGTCAACTTCCTTCATATAATGAGCTGCATATTTTTAAAAAGCATTCAACTGGAGAGGTAAACGTATGAATGACTTAAGAATGGCAATATGAAGGATACAGTTTTTTTAAGAAAAATATGTCACTTCGATTTAATTAAATATATTTTGAAAAAACAGTGTCATATTAATCAATATAGAAACTTCATATTAACTAATGGAACTAATCTTAATATACTTTTAGGATTCTATATAATATTTTCAACTATTTGTTTTACTAATTTTTACTTAGATCATATTTTACTCCTCAAAATTTGATTTTGAAACTTTCTATTTTTTATTTTTTAAAAAGATTTATTCATTTATTTTAGAGAGAGTGAGAGCATGGGGTGGGGAGGGGCAGAGACAGAGAGGATCTCCAGCAGACTTTAAGGGAGGGGCCCTCCATGGGGCTTGATCCCAGGACTCTGAGATCATGATCTTCACTGAAATCAAGAGTCAGATCCTTAATGGACTGAGCCACCCAGGCGCCCCTTGTTTTGAAACTTTTTAGATCATTTTAAAAAATAACCTCTGCAATCAAAAAATATTTTAAGCTTTGGGGCAACTGAGAAGCATTCCTTATGCAGAAAGAAACAAATAAATTCAACTGTATTTTCCTTTTATGTATTATTATATTACAGCTTATCATTAAATTAATATTTTATTCATACCAAAAATTAACTGTAATGAAATTAGCTTACTATTTGTTTTTTACTGGTAGTAAAGAGATGCATCAGAACATTTACTGAACTTTACTGGTCATTAGATTACTGTTTCATTATATTTTCTAAATTATCCAAAGAGTCCAAACTTTATTTTAGTTACTGGAAGAAAATGACAGCAAACCTGAAAATATATTTTTAGAAATGTGACTCATGTTTAGAACTTTTGCAGAAATGCTTAGAAATTTAGAAATTAACAATACAAAAATTAAAACTGATATAACTAAGGTCTTTGCTATGGTTAGAGTCCCATCCCAAGATTTTTATATATTCTAAACCAATTTATGCATATGCATAATTCAGTCACAGAAGATACCCTATCTATATAATGTTTTAAGCATATGTTGTTCTCAAGAGACTTTTTATTGGCTTAAGAACTGAACGAAACTTTTAGTCAGGATGTCTATAGGAAACATTTCGGTAGGAAACTTGACTAATCCCTTCAACACTACATAACAGTATTTTTGAACATTTATAACCATCATTTTGAGCATATCCTAAGATAAACCATTTTATCACCAGTGTACCTTGATTTTCATACAATTATTTTCACATTACAATTTATATAAAATAATTAGTAATCCATTATTAAATACAGATTGGCTGGTGAGGAAGAGACAGAGTAGGAGTTATGAATCTACCTGAATTATGTATATGTGTTTTTGCAACATGTTTATGTGGGTGGATGGAATAAATGGAAAAATCACTGCTTTTTCTTTGTTGTAGTGCTTATATTCCTTCCAATGGCATCAGAGTGAGGACTTGAAAATGAGGATAAAAAAATGTGGGTTAAGATGAGTTCTCAACTTGATTTCCTTCCTCATTCTCTTTCTCCCTCCCTTTTTCTCTTTTTCTTTCTTTCTTTCTTTCTTTCTTTCTTTCTTTCTTTCTTTCTTTCTTTCTTTCATGATAGTGCTATAGAAAGTCTGATAAAAAATAAGACCTTTAGCATATCTGTTGGTTTAGAAATAGGAATAAGATGTAGAATATCACTGTCATTAATCAGTCATATAACAATGAGAGCCTTGAACTTCATTCAATGAGAATGAAGAGTTTTATATATAATTTGTGATATGTTATTGAATGAAGAACTTGAGAGATAGTGTGCACAAATAGAATGCCTTATTAAATATAGCTAATGAACTGAAATACTGTATCATTTATCTAATAGAAGAGGTTACGGACTCAAATCTGGCCGAATGAGAAAATGGATATGTAGGGGGGTCATGAGAACATGATATTTTTCATTGCCAGGCTTACTAACACTAGCCTTTTTTCCAAATTATACTGGAGAAACTCTCACATGAGGCAATAAGTTAACATTGTCACCTAAATTTCTTGTCCTGACTCCTGCTCTGAGAACACTGTTATGTCAACTGACCATATCTTAATTTGGGTCCAGGGATGGGAGAACTGCTTTGGTTTTAGAACTTACCATCTTCTAACCCTGGGCACACACAAAGCATGGGAATCTGCTGATTTTTGCTTAATGCTCTAAATTACAGAACCAAATACCATAATGGAAATCTCAGGAATATGCATTTTATACTTCATCCACTTGACATCTCTCTCTTTTTAAAGGGCTTTTATTTAAATTCCAGGTAGTTAACATACAGTGCAATATTAGTTTCAGGTGTACAGTATGGTGATTCAACACTTCCATACATACCCAGTGCTCATCACAAATTCACTCCTTAATCCCCATCACCTATGTATTTATTTATTTATTTAATGATTTTATTTATTCATTCATGAGAGACACAGAGAGAGAGAGAGAAAGACTCAAGCAGAGGGAGGAAAAGCAGGTCCATGCAAGGAGCCCAATGTGGTACTTTATCCCGGGAATCCAGGATCACGCCCTGAGCCAAAGGCAAATGCTCAACTACTGAGCCACCCAGGTGTCCCTCCCCATCACCTATTTAACATATCCCCCATCTGCTTCCCCTCCAGTAACCATTAGTTTGTTCTCTATAGTTAAGAATCTATTTCTTGATTTGCCTCCTCTCTACTCTTTTTTTTTTCCCTTTGCTAAGTATGGCTTAAATAACCAGCCCCATGTCATCTTTCTATTTTTTTTATATTATTTTCATTGATGATAAATAGAAACTCTTTTGATGTTTGAAATTTGTATTACTTTACTTCTATTAGATATTTTTTAGACATGCTTCAGACTCACAGCACCTATAGTTAGCTTATGCACCAGGATAAGCTTCCCTAATAGCTGCCCTAAAAATTAAAAAATATAATAATAACTTAGATCCCAAATCATTACTCCCCCCCCGGTCTATATTACCATGATTATACAATTACACATTTCTGTGGTAATGAAGATATAACAGAGCTTAGAAAAGTGCTTGAATTTCCTGAATCTCAATTTCCTTTCCTATAATTTAGAGATGATAATTCCTACTTTACAGAAGAATATTAAATATTAACATAAGATAATGTATGCAAACATGATTTATAAAGTGTGAATCACTATTAAAATGTGAGAAGAAATTTTATAAGCAATAATAACAATCTTTCATAATTTGTACTTAACTAAAAATTCTCAAAAAAGAAAAGTATATGTAAAAGAAATAAGAGATGTCTTTATGGTCTGATCAAAAAGATTATGTTCAATCAAGATATGTCTACATAGCATTCTGTACAAAGCAGCCAAATCTATACCTTGGTACACAATATAATGTTATTTTTATTCTTCATAAAGATCTTTCCCCTATAGAGCTTAGTTCTTTGATTGGCTCTAATGGTTTGTTTCTGCAATAAAACCTGACTATTGCTCAATGTAATACTGCTTTTTCCTTAAAGAACTATTGTTAATATAATTATTTAGTGTATCTAATGAGAGAGAACTAACGGGTGGATTTTGTTATTATTAGATTTATAGTTCACTTGGGGAGACAAAAAAAAAAACAAATAGTCATTTATATGACAAACCAGATTGATTTAAGTGTTCTAATACTGACAAACATTAAGAAGAATATGAGCAAAGAGTGATTATTTAATTCCAAGAAGGAAAATAGACCTTTCCTCCTGGAGGAGAAGAAAACTGAGTTTTTAAGAATTTGTGAGTAGAACTACAATACTAAAGAAAGTAAATAAAGGATGAAAGATTTGACATTAAGGTTTGGCATTCACTTTTTCAACAAATATATATTGATTGTCTACCTGTAACAGGTACTCAGTTATAAACAGGAGATGGAAATATAAATAATAAATGGTCCATATCCAAAAAAAAGGCAGAAAAATAGGACAATAATTACAGTTCAGTGAACTAAGTGCTGCGATGAAGTCTGTTACTGGAGCACACACGCACTCACACACACACACACACACACACACACACACACACAGACACACAAGCCAAAAAATCTACGTGACAACAGAGGGTGCATTGCAATCAAGCAAGAATTGATCTGCATTTTTGAAATATAAGTAAGTTTATAGTTAGTTCAAAAAAGAATCAAATTAACAGCATTTATGAAACAGTGTTGTTATAAAATAGATTGACAGGTTAAGGGAAAAACAATCATTTTGTATCACCAGAGCAATAGAGGACATTAAATGGTCATAGATGATGAATTTGAAATGATGTGTGTTTTGTTTGCTAGGCTAACGTGCTTGAAGAACGTTTGTAAGTCTTTTAGAAGTCTTGGGATAATTTGGGATTGGAAATTACATTTTCAAATTTCACTCTATTATTTTCTTCACTTGATATTTATAGAAGACATCCTATGTACTAAAAGCTGTTTTAGAACCATGGTGTATAAAAGAGGCCGTTGCTGTCACAGATCTTATATTATGGGATCCTGACACTGGAGCTACATGTGAGCGATTGAAAAAGGACAGGGCCCTAAAGATCAGTTAGAAAATCTCTACAGTACTGTATTGTAAAATTACCAGGTTTGTACCTAAGACTGTTGATGAAATAATGAGAAAGAGAAGCTATATTTGAGAGTCATAAGAGAAGTACTAATTATATCTCTCAGTGAATTTTTAGTGTGAAGGGAGTAGAGGGAAGTAGGTGAGTACTGAAGAGTAATCCAGTAAATATCCCAGCTTTCTGGGCTTGCAAGTGATGAATAGTATTTGTAACAGTTAATTTTATGTGTCCGCTTGGCTGGACCATGAGATGCCCAGATATTTGGCTAAACATTAATTCTCTATGTTTTTGTGGGGATGTTTGAGATGAGATTAGCATTTGAATCAGTAGACTGTGTATCACAGATTGTGTTCTCCAGTGCTATTGGGTCTGATCTAATCCATTGAGGGTATGAGTAGAACAAAAGGCAGGGTTAGAGAAAATTCATGTTCTTTGCCTGATTGCTTAGAGCTGGGACATCAGTCTACTTTTGTCCTGGGTCTGGAACTCACACCACTGGCTTCCTGGTTCTCAGGCTCCTGAACTTGGACTAGAATTGAAACTGCAACTTCTCCTGGGTTTCAGGCTCTAAGACTCAGACCAAAACTACACCACTGGCTTTCCTGAGTCTCCAGCTTATAGATGACAGATCAAAGGAAAAATGAACATTACGTGTCCCCTGATATGATGCACATTGAAAGATGTAAAATATATCCTGTAATGTTCCTGCCAAATGGTCTAACCTGTACTTAGTCACCAGGAAACACCAGCCAAGCTCAAGTGAGGGGCATTTTACAAATTAATAGCCATGTGTTCTGACACTGACAGAATTTGGGATTCATGCAAGATAAAAAAAAAAGTCTGAGGAACTGAACACTTGCTTTTGGGTTGGGTAATTATTCTTGCATATTTTCTATAACTCCTGAAATGATAACAAACTAAAAAAAAATAATTAAAACGAATGAAAAAAATTGAGCAGGGGAGGAAAATCACTGAAAGGGATAAAAGGAAGCAAAACTCACAAAAATGAATATATGAATACTTGATTGAAGAATGAGGGGTTGATGGGAAATCTGCCTGAATATGTTAAAATTAAGAATTCAAATCCCAAATTTTTTTCCACGATACAGTTAATGATCATTTAAATATATAATGTATGAAAAAAAAAAAGAACTACCACAAGTAATGACAATATGGTACTTTGTGTGCTGGAAAGCTGATCTTGGGAAATGAGCCAGTTTCTCCCAAAGTAAATTGGACTTTTTTTTTTTCTTGTCTGTAATCTATTTTTAAAGATTTCAAGATTTCAGCATAGTAACATAGACAGTATGTTAGTAAGTATATACCAGTTATTTTAAGCTTCAAATCTATGTAGGGGCAATCAGAAAAACATCCTACAGGAGTGATTAGCTGTTATCATTTCAGAAAGGCTATTATTCAAGGTAGTACCGGCTGTTCCTACTTCGTACAACTAGATCAATGGTTGAGTATTTCCTCGTTAGAGAATTTGAAGTACAAATGAGTTTTTATTAGTGAAAGCACTGATTTGTTAAATAACATGATGCATTAGAAACAGGTTCTCAATTTTAAATTCACTAAGCTTGGAAAAGTTGAATTTTTTTTTTTTTGAATACTCACCATTTCCTTAAGAATCTAGGCAAGCCAGAAGCTTGATCCCTACACATACTTCTCTCCAGAAATTGATTTTGAAGAATTTCTATTTCCCTGATGGTAATCTTAAGGATAACAGAGTCTTGCCTCCAGAATACTATTCTCTGCTTATCTGGACTTTTCATATGAAGTTGTCAAGTTGGGTTTTGCCAAACTCCTAGAATATTTCAAATGAGATGCTTTCTATTCCAAAAATGTTTCTATTATTGTCTAATAAATGTTTGTTGGCTTTTTATGCATGAGACAATGTTCATTCTGAGATCTGCTTATATTTTATTTTAACATGGTAGTGAATTTGTGGGCTAGTTAACTCTCATTTACATCAAACATCTTTGGAAACTCTCAGAAAGAATGTAGGAGATGAACACTACTAAAAGGACTTTGGTCAGTGAGCAACATACATCTTGAGAGACAAATCCCAAATTTATTGCTGAGCCTGAGAGAGCTTACAGATCATCCCAGAATAGTATCTGACGCTGTGGCAAGGTGACTAGAAAAGAAATGGGAGGTATATTGAAAAATGACTTCTAAACTCTAGTTAAAAACAAGCAAAGCACAATCGCTTCAGTCCACTCTTAGTTTCAACTGATTTAAACAATTACTTTCAGACAATTTAAAAAGTATAAGATGGGAGAGAAGGCTAAGAAAGAAAACATATAGATTTGCTTCTCTGTAATATGTAGCTAACTTTTCAACAGGACAAGGGAGAAAGAAAAAGAAACGGAATTCACTGCTAAGGATAGTCTTGGTCAGATCACCAGAAGTAAATGTTAAATCACTGCAGGGGACAGGAACATTCAAGGCTTTAGGGCATTTTCTACTTATTTCCTTCTACACCAGAGCAGAGAATTATTCTGAGAGAGAGTATTCATGAGGAAGATTTCAGAGAAAATGGGCCGAAGTCCATGTGGCCTACTGACCCAGGTCTTTAGTCTGGTCCCGCACTTAAACCACCCTTCAGCAAACAGCCAGCTCAAAAAAGTAACCCTACATTTCAAAAGTGAACAAAAAAAAATCACAAAGGAACCAGTATAGGATCTTTGAAAAGATATTAAAAGACAAGAGGAAAAAGAAACATTCAGAGGGAAAGGGGGTAGGAGGATATAAGATATACACCAAAAAATTACATATTAGAAAAGCCATCTCACAGATTTGTGGGTAAATGCTATAAGAAATCAATCAAATTAAATAAAATATTATTTGTTTAAAATAAACATGCAAAGAAAATATACAAAGGTAGTATGAAAAGGATGGTAGAAGAGTTCAGAAAATAATGGAAGCAAAAATAAAATAATCATAGAAATGATCCTCATGTAGGTGCAGCAGAAAAGGAAAATAGGCACCAGCTTTAAACAGTCAAGGACATGGAAGCTAGGCATAAAAAACAAGGGGAGGAAAAAATTAAATCAAAAGTTACAAATTACTAGAGAAAATATATATCGGTGACAGATAACTCAAAGCCAATACAACCACAATTTGCATTCTTCAAAGAAAAAGAGAAAAGTTGAAACAGAATCACATTTGAAAGCAAATAATGAAATTAACAATTTCCTGAAATGAAAAAAACACCCCTCTTGCTCTTCATGCCCCAAAAGCCAAAAAAGGTCAAGGTAAGTGTAACAGGGGTACTGTTGGGGGTGGGTCCTAGGACCCTTGGATTCAATGGCTCACTAGTAGGACTCAGGGATCTATAAAAGCTGTTTTACTTACAGTTATGTTTTATTACAATGAAATAATACAAGTTAAATTCAGCAAAGGAGGAACACCTGGGTGGCTCAGAAGGTGAGTTGGCTCAGGGCGTGATCCCAGGATGGGGGATCAAGTCCCACATCAGGCTCCCTGTGAGGAGTCTCCTCCCTCTGCCTGTGTCTCTGCCTTCTCTGGGTCTCTCATGAATAAATAAATAAAATCTTAAAAAAAAAAAAAAAAACAGAAATAAAAAAATACAATCAGCTAAGGAAAGAAACTCCTAGGTCAGAGTCTAGGAGATACCAAGCAAAACTTCCAGTTTCCTCCTCCCAGTGAAGTTTTGCAGACAAAAGTTACTTTACCCAGTAATAGTTCATATATACGGACATACGGCAACACATATGGAGTATGGCCAACAAGCAAAGATCACATGGGCCTTGGTGTCCAGGTCTTTTGTTGGGAGGTCACTCATATTAGCATGGCTGACTTTCAGACTCCTATCCCTGTAGAAGTCAAGCTGATGCTGCATGGCCTGAGGCCCCCATTATAAACCACATTCTTAGCCTAGTGTGTGCATCCTGGCCCAAGGCCCTCAGAGAAACAAACACTCAGACAGGATATTCCAAGGACTTTTAGAGGTTACTTCCCAGACAAGGACCAATTTTTCTTTGGAATGTATGGGTTGTGGACAACTCTGACTTTCCAAGTTAATTCTTTACTGCCTAGGGAGAATAAAGCTGATCTTAGATGTCCAACTAGAGTGAGGAGATTGTGAAAATATGTCTTAAGAATACTCAAAAAAGGAAAACAAGGATTAAGACAATCTAGACAAGCCTAAAGGTTTATCTGCAGAATGAGAGAAATCAGTATACATAGCACCCTCAAGTCTTTCTCTAAACAGTTATGCCAATTATGGTTATGGAATTTTAAAAAGGAGTTATAAAAAATGATATTACAGAAAAGAAAATTAGAATAGTGAGAGGCAAAGTGATAAATTAGGTATGCTGATTTCATATTCTTTCAGGATTAGCAATCAATGATTAGAATGAGAAAAATCAACATTGTGCTGCTCTTTAATGCTGATAAATTCACTAACAGAAGTGTAATAATATTACTTAAAAGTGTAGATGTTAACATCTGTCAAAATAAAAATGTCAAAATTTTAAATATTCAGCAAGAAAAACCCCACAAATACATGTTCATTCACACATTCACGACAGTAGTGGAAGCTATAGTAAAAGATAAAAATTAAAGAAACATCCAAAGCATAGAATAAGAGCTAAATTAAAGCATATTATTAATATGGTTGAAAGTGATATGCGTAGTCTTAGAAAAAGATGGCATACCAAACAATGCAAATAAAAATAAAGAAGTTTGAAACCAAGGCAAAATTTTAAACAAAATGAAAGAGAGAATTTCATATTGAAATTATTTTTAAAAGAAAAACTTGCAGTACATAATAAAATCAAAATTTATCAAACCCTACAGAAGTTATATTGGAGAAATTAACAGAAACTCATAATGATGTTAGAATTTTAACTTATTTCTAAAAATATACAAAGCAAGTAAACAACGGGAAATTAGGTCATAGTCTGAGGACCTAAATAAGTTGGGGTAAATAGCTACTATTAAATTCTGGCCCCTGAAAACAGAGACTACATTATATTCTCAAGTGATATGAAAAAGTTATAAAAATTCAAAATATATTAAGCCAGAAAGTGAATGTTAATATAGATTGCAAAACATAGAAGTGCTACAGACCAGGGGCACCTGGGTGGCTCAACGGTTTGAGCGCCTGCCTTTGCCTCAGGTCCTGATCCTGGGGTCCTGGGATCGAGTTCCTCATCAGGCTCTGCACAGGAAGCCTGCTTCTCCCTCTGCCTGTGTCTCTGCCTCTCTCTGTGTCTCTCATGAATAAATAAATAAAATCCTAAAAAAAAAAAAAAAAAGAAATGGTACGGACTAAAATATGCATGAAAAATGCAAAAAGATACTATTCATAATCTTGTTTGGAAATTCTTTCTAAACTGCTATCAAAACCCAAAAACTATAAAAGAAAAGACAAAATTTCACTATGGAATTTTTTTGGTAGAGAAACTATACCAAAAAAGCAGTAAAAATAAAAACAAAACAAAGGAAATACATGATTACAGCAAATGTGACAGACTACAGTTCTAATGATTCTGCTACAATAAGAATATAAAAACAAGAAAAGTGGATGGTTGATAAACATAAATAAATACATGCAAATTCAAAGACTATGAAGAAAAAAACGAGTCTTTTTTTATCATAGTAGCTTGAGAAATATTAAAAGAACAAAACTACGACAACCTAAATATCCTAAAATATACCATAGTCATATATCAATAGTCTCTGAAGTTGTACAAATCCAGAAGTTTTATCTTTATATTTCATTGCAAATATCTCACAGTTAGATGCTAAGTAAAAGGAACAGATTGGTTCATATATTTTATTTTTCACTTGGAATAAATAATGGAGACAAACGGAGTTGTGTGTGTGTGCACGTGTGTATGTAGACAATTTCTGGATGGACATACAGGATCTGCAAACAGCGATTATTTTGTAAGTTTGAAAATATTCTCAGGAGTAGTATTTCTCATTGTACACTTGTAAATACTGTGGATCTTTGTGCACATATTTTTAAACAGTCAAAAATGCAAATAAAATATAGCATGATTTGTGATCCTCAGTTCATTAAAGTCAAAGACTGAAAAATTAAATGGACTTTTGATCCTGAGTTGTTGTATATGTCCTTACGGGTGATGAGGGAGATTTCTTGAGTGTGGTGAAAAGAGAAGCCGGATGACTGTGTTCTGAGGAATCAATGAGAGGTACAAAATAATGACATTTGGTGTAGAACACTGTCTAAAACTAAGCTGGCTTTGCTATCAACAATATCTTTTCTGTTTTCACTATCTTTTTATCTGCCCCCAACTTTTGGTGTTTCCAATATCTAAAGGAGGAGTGTTTTAATTTTTTTAAACAAAAAGTTAATCCCATTGTGTAGGAAATGATTAACTCAGCAAGTCTAAGTATGCCCACTCTGTACATTAAAGGTTTATTCTGGAATGCCTGTGTGGCTCAGCGGTTGAGCATTTGCCTTTGGTTCAGGGCATGATCCCAGGATCCCGAATCGAGTCCCACATTGGGCTCCCAGCAGGGAACCTGCTTCTCCCTCTGCCTGTGTCTCCACCTCCCTCTCTGTGCCTCTCATGAGTAAATAAATAATTTTAAAAAATTAAAAATAAAGGTTTATCCTTTGCCTGATTCTAAAGAGGTGACATCTAAGTCCCTAGACTATCCTGTCCAGCAAGAGCATCCTTGTTTGCCACAGAGATTTGGGCAAAAAAAGGATAGTTCTTGATAATAATGTGACTTGTGACAAGCATGGGCCATGACTATCAGCTTGCTCTCTGTTACGGCTGGAGAATAAAGGCAAGCCACACAGCCAGCTATAGATCACGGAACCTCCATAAAAACCACATCTAACTCATTGGTTGGCAATACTCTATGTATGTTGTCATACACGGTGGCTGAGAGAAATAAGCCCTGCCTGTCTATACCATCCACTAGGAGAGGACACCTGGAAGCTTACACCTGGTGTCTCTCTCCTGGACCCTCTGATATATTGCCTACATGCTGTCACTGCAACACACTGCAGCCATGATACAATGTTTTTTCTGAGTTTTGTGAGTTTGTTTTAGCAAATCACTGACCAGAGGTTGGTATTGGGTACCTGCAAAATCAGACCCATATAGACAAAAAATTGAACAGACTATCTAAGGTACTGGTTCTCTTTGTCAAACTCCTTACTTGCTAATGTGAAAGAAGAGCTAAAATGTTACTATTTGCTGAATTCTTAAATTACTAAAAACCTGACAAAATACAAAAGCAAAAATAAAAGTTTCCTCTAAGAAAAAGAGATATTTAGGAAGGGATTATTTATCAACTGGAGATGTACATAAAAATATGAATAGCAAAAGGGAGTAAATTTTGAAATATAGACTAATAATGAAAAAACATTTAAAGTTTACTTCCAAAAAATTCTTTTTTTTTTTTTTTTTTGGTGATATTTTGGCTCATTGAGATCTACTCTTATTGAATTGTTTGCTAATTTTCTAGTTTTGTGTATCATCAATAAATATTCTTGAGTGGTGAAACTTGTTGAATCAAATTACTGAAACAATTTACAAAATAAATTTAATTGATAATTTATTTTGTTTCTTCTAATTTATGTTAACTGAGGGTCTTTTCAGACCATGTCACAAAAATAATTTAATAGGATATGTATTTGAAAATCCAAATTACAGTTTCCTTACCACATTTAAGGCTTATGACTTAGTGTGAACCCACATGCTAAAAGTCTTCCTCATCATTGTTAATGATTTTCTCTCAGGACCTTGTACTTTGACTTCTGTTTGCCTTTTCCTTTATTCCATGTTTATTTAATATGACTAGATATAGCTGAAACCTAACTGGGCAGTAGTGTTTTAGCTATTTGTTAACTGAGTAGTCTCACATCAGTTAATTGAGGTCTGGAGTTTCTTCTAATTCCACAATGTTTAGCTTCTTAAGCTTGTATTTTGCTTAAGGAGAAGGGCTCATTGAATATGATCCAAAAGTAATATAAAGGATCATGTAGTGCAGTGAGAAGAGAACTATTCTAGTCACCAAAGGACAGAATTTATTTCTAATTTTGTTACTTATTTTATTAATAAAAGGGAAGGGGCACTATTTTCTTATGTGCAACACACACACCCAAGTGCCTGACACCTAGTCTGTTAAATATTTGCATTGCTTTAAAGACAGTATGTCTATACATGAGGAAGTAGTCATCTTCTATGAGAAGTTAACAGGTTTTAAGTTTATATCAGTTTTACATATTCAGTAACCTCCATCTTTTCTTATTTCTAGTGCTACCTTCTATCTGAAATATCTCCCATTTATTTTTGCTTGCTCATGTCATCATGACTCTTCAAGGCTCTGCAAAGATGTATCTCACTCCCTTGTAATTCAATTTCCTTCCTATATTTACTGCCTCAAAACAAGAATATATCTAGCTTATCTTTATAAATCCCGTAGGAATGTAAAGCATAGAATTTTGCATATTATAAATATCATCCCATAAACATTTGTTGACTTGAAGTGAATGAAAGTTAGATTAATATGAATTTTTCTGAAGATATTTTTGCATTTGGAAATAAATTATTTAGTGTTCATTATATGCTTTTCAAAGAGCAATAGGGGAATTACTTTGCTGGGAAAAATATTTTTTGCTTTTTTAAATTTCTTATTTATTTATTTATTTTTCTAAAACCTTTGGGTGAATGGCTACTCTCTATATTTAAGAAGAAGGCTATAGAGATTTAATCATTACACCCCCAAAGATTTCCAAACTTCTAGATCAAATATTCTTTTCAACTTAGTCATCTATTGCCAACTCAAGGGGGCTTTAGCAGAAGGATACTAAAAACTTAAAGTTGTTATTTTTCCCATGATATTTTGATAACATAGTGACTTAATGTATTCTTTCTTCTAGACTACAATCTCTCAGTGTTCAAAATATTAAATAAATTAACCTTGGTTAGAATCTTATGATTCGAGGCCTCTAGCGGTTTATTACTTGTATTGTTAGAGTTTGGGTGCTATGTTAATAGAGGGATTTATTTTCCTCATTTAATGAAGTCTGTTTTATTTTAAATGATTTCTCAAGGACATAATTTTAACTCATGGGATTGCTAGGCAATTCACTTTTCTATGAGTAATTTCTAAATTGCTTTTTAAAATTTATTATATGCAGGGAGAAATGGTTTGAAAACTTTGTAATAAATTTAATATATGCCAAAAGTATACTCTTGTGAGAGCAGATATGTCTGTTTTGTGGCTACGATAGCAGTTCATTTTAAATCTTCATAAATTTGTAGGCATTATATCAGCTTCTATTATAATGACATAAAAATAGTGATGAAAAGACCTAAAAAACCAGAGTATTAAATATGAAGGCTGAATCTAGAAAAATGTACTCATATAAATAACTAGGAAGTATAATATCTTGTTTTGTAATTTTTATTATTGTTATTCATGGGCAGTATAAGAACATTGACATTGCTATGTCCCTTCCAATCTAGTTAACAGATTAGACAACTACAGTAGATTTATTATGACCTGTTCTTTTCTACGGTTATGCAGGAAATTGAGAACACTCTATAACAAGGCACCTTCCTTCATGCCAGAGTCTAACAGATACACAATGTGCCCCAGTTGTTGATACATACTAAGTGGATATTTAAGAAGGTGACTATGTTGTGACTTCCTGTTTCAGCCTGGAATTGGACAAAAATAGCCTAGGAACAAGGTAAGTCAAAATATTAGGGTGCCAGGGCATTATCTGTAATCCTATTTTCATCTTGATTCTCTCATTTGGGAAACAAGTGACTTTCATTCATACTAAATAATGGCCATGTTGAGCAACAATTACCTACCTCTGTACCTATAGTGGAAGTAAAATATTTCCATTCACATGGGCATTTATTGAAACAGACAAGACTAACAATGTTTGAGAAACAGATTGGTTCTACACATGCCAAACATTTGCTGCTACCTCATTAGGCTGATATCTCACTGCTAAAGGCCAAGTAAATATCATCTAAGGCCATGCATTTTGAAAATTTAGTTTTTTCGTTTTGTTTCAGAATCATTTAAAGTAACTGGAAATAACAGGGACCCAAAACAGATGCCAAAGTCCTTGCTAGAATTTAAATCTTATAGGAAATTTTCTATAAAAACTTCGAAGAGATGTGTGCAATATTTGTAGTCTTTATTTTCTTATGCATGATAAAATAACTCTTGTAGTTGTTTAGTTCTAAAAACTGAATTATCAGTTTCTACTTATGTTAATGTTTTTATGTGAAACCATGCTTTTTTGTGTATACTGATCCTTTCTGGCTGTTTTTAGGGTCACATGTGCAATTCAATAAATGAATGACCCCGTATCCTCAATGTCCCTCCAAAAAAAGAAAAAATCCAAGAGCATTTACCTTACCTCCTGTGTTTTGCAGATTTTCAATGGTTCTTGAGAGCTATTACTGGAGCAAATGAGAGATTAAAATTAAAATATTAATAATCACAATATGTCAATATATTCAACTTTGAAAATATAGGCTGTATAATAAGAATGCACAGAATGATTCACCTTGTAGTAAACAAGAAAAGCAACGTGAAATCTTTTGAGACTATATTAATGATGTTCCATAACATTGAGTATCTTAGCCTGTTCATTCATAGATTCAAGTAACTCAAATACTCAAATATATAGAATATACATATAGGCAAGTTTGAGTCTATTTATAGTCATTTGGCACAAACATAAACAGGGTATATTAGTTTTTGTATGTGTAGCCTTATTCAAGTTACATAAACAAATAAAACGACCTAAAAATTCATAAAGGTACTTTAGATATGATAAATATATTTCTAATATTTTAATAAAATTGAGGAAATGTCTTTAAAGATTGTGTAATCCAAATAGATGATCTTAGAAAACATAATTCCAGACCAATGAAAAAATAGATCTCAGTTGAATAGATGCAGTTTTCTGTGTGATAACAGTTTTTACAGTAGCAAAACTTTGTAAAGATTGGCCAGTTATGGGATGCCTGGGTGGCTCAGTGGTTGAGCATCTGCTTTCAGTCCAGGGCATGATCCTTGGGGACCCCAGATCCAGTCCCACATCGGGATCTCTACATGGAGCCTGCTTCTCCCCCTGCCTATGTCTCTGCCTCTCTCTGTGTCTCTCATGAATAAATAAATAAAATCTTTAAAAAAAGATTGACCAGTTAGGATGTGGAAGCCAGTACTAAATATTTTATGTAAGTTACCTCATTACACCATTATTACATATTATGTGGATTTCTACATGGCAAAAGCAATCCTTTTAGAGGTCACAAAGTGTGTCCAAGGATATATAGAATGGGTCTGCTGTTACCTTGATCCCAAAACCAGACAAAGACTCCACCAAAAAGGAGAATTACAAACCAATAACCCTAATGAACATGGATGCAAAAATTCTCACCAAGATACTAAACAATAGGATCCAATAGTACATTAAGATAATTATTCACCACCTAGGGATTTATCCCCAGGATGCAAGGCTGGTTTGATATTTGTAAAACAATCAACGTGATAGATCACATCAATAAAAGACAAGAACCGTATGGTCCTCTCAATAAATGCAGGGAAAGCATGTGACAAAATACAGCATTCATTCCTGATCAAAAGTATTCAGAGTGTAGGGATAGAGGGAACATTTCTCAATATCTAAAAGTCATCTATGAAAAGCCCACAGCAAATACCATTCTCAATGGGGAAATACTGAGAGCCTTTCCCCTAATATCAGGAACACGACAGGGATGTCCACTCTCACCACTGCTATTCAACATAGTACGAGAAGTCCTAGCCTCAGCAATCAGACAACAAAAATAAATAAAAGGCATTCAAATTGGCAAAGAGGAAGTCAAACCCTCCCTCTTCACAGATGACATGATACTTTTCATAGAAAACCCGAAAGACTCCACTCCAAGGTTGGTAGAACTCATACAGCAATTCAGCAATGTGGCAGGATACAAAATCAATGCACAAAAATCAATGCCATTTCTATACACTAACAATGACACTGAAGAAAGAGAAATTAAGGAATCAATCTCCTTTACAATTGCACCCATAACCATAAGATAGAACACTTATGAAAGAAATTGAGGAAGACGTAAAGTATTGAATGTTTTTCAATGTTCATGGATTGGAAGAGTAAATATTGTGAAAATGTCTATGCTGCCCAGGACAATTTACATATTCAATGCAATCCCTATCAAAATACCATGGGCTATCTTCACAGGGTTGGAACAAATAATCTTAAGATATGTATGGAACCAGAAAAGACCCTGAATAGCCAGAGGAATGTTGAAAAAGGAAACCAAAGAAAACCACCACAATGCCAGACTTCAAGCTATATCACAAAGTTCTAATCATCAAGACAGTATGGTACTGGCAAAAAAAACTGACACATAGATTAAGGGGACAGAAGAGAGAACCCAGAAATGGGCCTTCAACTCTATGGACAACTAATCTTTGACAAAGTTGGAAAGAATATCCAATGAATATGAAGAAAGTCTCTTCAACAAATGGTGTTGAGAAAATTGTTCAGCCACATGTAGAATAATGAGACTATACCATTCTCTTACACCACACACAAAAATAAACTCAAAATAGTTGAAAGATCTATATATGAGACAAGAATCCATCAAAATCCTAGAGGAGAACACAAGCAATACCCTTTTTGAACTTGGCCACAGCAACTTCTTGCAAGATACTATGAAGGCAAAGGAAACAAAAGCAAAAATGAACTATTGGGACTTCATCAAGATAAAAAGCTTCTGCACAGTGAAGGAAATGGTCAACAAAACTAAAAGACAGTCTACAGAATGGGAGAAGATATTTGCAAATGACATATCAGATAAAGGGCTAGTATCCAAGATCTTTAAAGAACTTATTAAAGTCAATACCCAAGAAACAAAAATCCAGTCATGAAATGGGCAGAAGACATGAACAGACATTTCTCCAAAGAAGACATAGACATGGCCAACAAGCACATGAGAAAATGTTCCGCATCACTGCCATCAGGGAAATACAAATCAAAACCACAATGAGATACCACCTCACACCAGTGAGAATAGCTAAAATTAACAAGACAGGAAACAATAAATGTTGGAGAGGATGTGGAGAAAGGGGAACCCTCCTGCACTGTTGGTGGGAATGTGAACTGGTGGAGCCACTCTGGAAAACTGTGTGGAGGGTCCTCAAGAAGTTAAAAATAGTGCTACCCTACAACCCAGCAATTGCACTACTGGGGATTTACCCCAAAGATATAGATGTAGTGAAATGATGGGACACCTACACCCCCAATGTTCATAGCAGCAATGTCCACGATAGCTGAACTGTGGAAGGAGCCTCAATGTGCTTCAACAAATTAATCAATAAAGAAGATGTAGTCTATATACACAAAGGACTATTACTCAGCCATCAGAAAGGATGAATACCCACCATTTGCTTGGGCATGGATGGAACTGGAGAGTATTTATTATGCTGAGTGAAATAAGTCAATTGGAGAAAGACAATCATCATATAGTTTCACTCCCATATGGAAAATAAGATATAGTGAAAGGGACTATAAGGGAAAGGAGGGAAACTGAGTGGGGAAAAATTAGAGAGGAAGACAAACCATGAGAGACTCCTAACTGGGAAACAAAGGGTTGCAGAAGGGGAGGTGGGTGGGGGGATGGAGTGACCGGTGACGGGCACTGAGCAGGGCACTTGATGGGATGAGCACTGGGTGTTATACTGTATGTTGGCAAATTGAATTTAAATAAAACTATTAAAAAAAAAAAGAAAAAGAATGGGTCTGCTGACTAGGTTGGCTGGTGGAAAACCACCAGGTTTGTTATGCTATACTAGTTTTTATTTTCTTGCATGATTCCCCAATGATATATTGATTTCAAAACAATGTAAAATACAGAAAAAATACCTAATAACTGGGTTGATATTTTGTCACCACAACTAAACAAAAAAACCAAAAATGTAAAATTCTTTTATCTTGAAATGTGATAGATTCTATTCTGAATCAGAATAGGAAGCATTTTTTTTTTTTGCTACTGCTATATCACATGACCCAACATACTGTAGACATTAATATATATTTGTTTATTTGTTTAATAGATGATTAAGTATCCACATGAAACAAGATACAGAGAAACTGAGAAAGAATAAGAGAGGAGGAGGAGAGAGAGAGAGAAAGAGAGAGAGAGACAGGAGGTAGGGGAAATTAGGTTAACATGGGAGGTTTAAAATATAACCAGAGGAGTAATTTGCAAGTTGTTCAAAGATAAACCAATTGAGTTCAACGAATTAGAATTCACTCATCCATTTAATACATTATTATGCTTCTGTAGTTTCCAACACTGTGTGAGGCAAGAGAAATTCAAAAGTGAGCAAAATTAAAAAGAAAAAAAAAAGCCCTTTTGTCTCAGGGAAAAAAGTAAATGAGTAACAATGATCAACCATAAAGTGTGATGAGTGATAGAAATGAGAATGTACAAAATTCGAAGAGAAAGCAACCACTCTAGTCTCTTTGGGAAACAGATAAGATTTGCATAAGCAGTCAAATTTAAGACTAAACTTAAATATTGAAAAGAGTGAACTTTTAAGCACTTTTATGAAAGAATAAGGGAATTGCTTTAAAAAATCTGTTTCAGGGCCTTCAAGTATAATTTTTAAAAATAGAAAAAGGTTGTGGATGGGTCTATAGTAGTTTTCTGTTAGCATTATTTAATTTGAATGTCCATGTAAGATTCAAAGGGAGTCGAGGAAAAATAAAATCAATTATGATTGTGCTACTATTTAGTTAATTTCTAGATCCTCCCCTATTTCTTTCTCCGTTTTTCCCACACAAACACACACAATGGTTCTAATCTGTTTTGTAATTGATTGAACTCACTCTCTGACCTCACAGTATAAAGCATGTTGTACTACACAGACAAATTATATTTAGGGAAATTCACTGTCTCCAGCTGTGAAGCTGATTAATGTTACAGTATGCAGATAACATCTCTATTTGTAGTGGCATTTATTATCTCAAAGCAAGATGAAAAAATACTTTTAAGAAACTTATGAAAAAAGACATTTTTGATAATCTCAAAATAAGGAAGTGTGCCACATAGCAAAATATGTGAAAATTCAGTACTTAATATGCGAAAAATCACCTGACTTTGGCATAGCAGCAACCATGTTAAATTACTTAGAAACATTTGTCTATGAAATAACAGATTATCTTCATGGTTAACAAGAACTCCAAATTCATTATTCTACATGGGCATTTTCTGATTTTTCACATTGTGTGAATGCTCTTTTGAATCCTCATAGCAGTTATCGTATAGTTGATCCTTGAACAACATGGAAGTTAGGGCCACTACTCCTTCCTTCTGCCAAGTTGAAAATTCACGAATAACTTTGACTCCCTAAAAATGTAACTACTAATATCCAACTATAGACTGGAAGCCTTACCAAAAACATAGTCAATTAACACGTATTTTGTAAGTTAAATATATACTGCATTCTTATAATCAAGTAGGCTAAAAAAGGGAAAGTTGATTAAAATCAAAAAGAGGAGAATATACACTTACAATACAGTACTGTATTCATTTTTTAAAAATCTGCATATAGGGGATCCCTGGATGGCTCAGCGGTTTAATGCCCGCCTTCAGCCCAGGGCGTGATCCTGGAGTCTGGGGATCAAGTCCCACATCGGGCTCCCTGCATGGAGCCTGCTTCTCTCTTTGGCTATGTCTCTGTCTCTTTCTCTGTGTGTCTCTCATGAATAAATAAAAAAAAATCTTAAAAAAAAAATCTACATATAAGTAGACCCATGCAGTTCAAGCCTGTGTGGTTCAAGGGTCAATTGTAGGTTTTCTTGACATTTTTTTTTATCCTTTTCATCCCAATAGTCATTGATGTTTGAAGGCAAATACTGCTTTACATAGCTCTACATCTGCTATAGTGTTTAGTTCCAGTGACTGCTAGATGAACCAATATAATTGTAATGAATTTTTATTCTACTCTTTAAAAATTCTATGCTATTTATGTAGATTTTGCAATCCTTGAAAATTACAAAACACATAAGGAGCCTGATTCCTCCAAAATATTTTTCATCAAAATGACACAAGAAGTTAAAACTATCTGTCACATATAAATCCAATACTTATGTAAATATACTCAAACAGGGAAATGATAGATAAGTGCATATAACAAGAAACACAATGTCCCGTTCTACTGTGGTTAATCTCTCTTGCCAGGATGACTTGTTATAATCTTTCAAAAAGACAAGTCAAAAGCCCATAAAACCAAATTCTGAGAAACTTACCTATAAAATGTCTCAGATGTTAAGTCTTTTTTTTTTTTTTTAAGATTTATTTATTTGAAAGAGACAGAGACAGAGAGTGATAGAGTGTGAGGAGGGAGGGGAAAGAGAGGAAGAGAGAGAATCTCAAGTAGGTCCCTCCCACCCCTCACCCCCCACCCCTCTCCATTGAGCATGGAGCCCTGTGAGGGGCTTGATCTCAGAACCTTGAGATCATGAACTGAGCAGAAATCAGGAGTAGGATACTTAACTGACTGAGCACTCAGGCACCCCAAATGTTAATCCTTATTTCTAAAATGTACTCAAATCAATTACCTGATGAAACAAAGGAAACTAGGCAAGTAAATGTGAGCTTTTCAGGTACAGAAATCAAGTCGCAGAGAAGCTTAAACATTGTTATAATTCACTTTTAAGATAATACTAGAGCACTCAGGGGGCTTCCAATACTTCCTATGGAATTCTCCTTTGAGACATTTTAAGGCAATTACCACTTGTTTGTCTTACACTAGTTTGGTGGTTCCATAAACTTTTTTTCTGTTTTTTGTTTTGTTTTGTTTTTTTGTTTTTTTTTGTTGTTGTTGTTGTTGTTGTTTTTTTTTTTTTTTTTTTGGCTGGGGATTCATTTAAATTACACAGCTGCTAACTGACAGTGGCAGGAAGAGCCAGAGCACCTCTGATTTGCCTGGGGTTGTACACCCACACAGACTTCGAGACTACTTCCAACACTCTAATTGGGGGAAATAATTTTCATGACATCATTTTGTTGAGGAAAAATGTGGAAAGGTAAGATAAAAACATGACAATAATGTCTACAACAAAAATTATTCCAAATCATAGTTACATACAAATTAAGAGATTCCTGTGTTTGGCCAAAGGACATAGAAGGTGATTCCAGAAAAATATATTTTTGTTATATATTGGCCTATCACTCCAATTAGGAAACTTTGGTTGAATGGAGTATTATTTTATAGCTTAAGGTGTCTGTATTTCAAGAATAGAATTGCAAAGGACAAAAACAAGTAGAGCAAGCCTTCATGCTCTGTTTACATAGACATCCAAGGTGTGCCTTGGTGGAGAATACAGATAATTAAACAAACAAACAAACAAAAAAAAAAAAACCCCACACACACTAGTGCAAGAAAAGAATATCTTAAAAAGCCTTCCAAGAGAACATATTGAAGAAGTTGGCAAAGAAGACAAAAGCAAGATACATAACCTCAAAATAGACACAGATGCATCGGAGAGTAAAGTTACTGAAGAAAATAGAATAAACTCAAGTTTCCATGAAATATTAATGGACTTTTAAATAAAATGGTAGTTAAAGTAAATATAAATCTCCAATCCTGGAGAGTCATCGAAAGAAATGGGTAAGGAAGAAGAAAGCAAAAACAATCCTTGCTTTTGAAAGAACCCAAGATGTATTGTATGGAAATGTTGAATTACCCAATTCTACACCTAAAACTAGTATTATGTTGTTAACTAATTGGAATTTAAATAAAAGTTTGAAAAATAAAAATAAAAAAAAACTAAGATAAAATATTTGTCCCAATTATAATTTTAGGAAGAAAAAATAAAAGATTAAACTACAGCTACAAAGAAATGTTATTTTTGGAAAAGATTCTGATTTGTGATTTCAAAAAGAAAAAAAAAATACCCTTGCTTCAGGTTCAAGAATCTAGTCACACTTGTCTTTGATTTAGGTAGAAAACCCAAGCTCCTATGACATCATATTCTCATGTGACAATTAATATAGGCTAACTGAATTGTTCCAAGGTGAGAAATAGTGGAGATGGAATGATGGGGCAGGGACGTGTACCACTGGAATCTAGAACCAGGGCCCTGGGGACACTAAATGCACCATAGTGAGGAGGGCACAAGTGTGCTTAAAGAATGATCCCCATCAGATGCCAACAGCGTTTCTGAAAAACAAAACAAAACAAAACAAAAACATGGAGCTAAATGATCTTTCAAATCCTGAACACATGTTCTGTCTCCCTTTCTGATATTTCCCACTTATTTTTTCTCCTTTCCCCTTTATTCCCTTTCACTACTTTTTATATTCCCCAAATGAATGAGACCATATAATGTTTGCCAAAACATGAAAGACTCCTAACTCTGGGAAACGAACTAGGGGTGGTGGAAGGGGAGGTGGGCGGGGGGTGGGGGTGACTGGGTGGCGGACACTGAGGGGGGGCACTTGGCGGGATGAGCACTGGGTGTTATTCTGTATGTTGACAAATTGAACACCAATAAAAAATAAATTTATTAAATTAAAAAAATCCTAAACACATCTAGCATTTGAAGATTCGAAAGGTCTGGGGTATTGCCAAAGGGAAAGGAAAAAAATGGAGCGTGAGGATTTTGCCAGAAATGCTGAGGTAAATATAACTGTCAACAATTTAAGAGCCTAAACCTGAAAGGAAATCCTTTTTTGAGCAGAGGTAAAACTAGGAGCTCACTTTGCATGTGATAGTCAATGATGGTTTGCTAAAATGGCAAGAACTATAAGATCTATACTATCTATCAAGGGAAAATAGAATTGTATGGCCATTAGAAAGCATCCCATCCTCCTTATCATAGAAATGAGAAATCTGAGGCTCAGAAAGTTTTGTGACTTACCCCCAAATACCCCAAAATAATGTCCACTATTAATATCCTTTATTCTTCCTAATAGAATGTTCTTTTTATCTCAGTAATAATATTTTACAGATATGTCATTTAAAAATGCTAATTAAGTGAAAGCTGTGTTCTAGAAACCTGCTAGTAAAAGCTAAAGTGAGAGAAAATCCTTTTATTTTGCCCGCTAATAGATGGACTATGCAGGGATTTAAAAAACTTTTGCATGATTCAGATCTTAGGCATGTGAATGTCTCCTAAGGGGGTTCTGAATGCAGAAAAGCAATTGCAATGGCTCTTTTTAAAATTTTTGTTGCAGATATTTCAGCCCAAACTGGCATTTTAAAGAAGTCTTTGCTCTGTTCAAATCTCGGTTCTTCCACCCAAGCACCGCGTCTCCTACGTATGGACAAGTTGAGGGCATCCCTGAGTTCCTGACTCATTTAGAAGATAAGTGGCGATGCAGAAGGCCTGCACCGTCAGGATCCGCATTATTACCGATTGCCATAATAGTGATTCTGTTCTGCAGTCAGGCAAATATTTAGTTTACATTATAGTGAATACATTGTGGAAACTACTCTGTCTTCTTAAAGAAGCGACAGCAGGATGTGTTATTGGTATTTGCAGTAATCTAATTAGTGAATTTACATACTGACTACCTCTCCAACAACTTCCTCCTGAAAAGGTTTTCTGCATACAAAGTGGCTATACATCTTGAAGATGGAACATAACAGAATAAAACAACCGGGTACCTTTTCCTTTTGTGATTTTGAAAAATCTAAAGACCGTTTCAGGGGGTTCTAAGAATTTTACTCCCAATGTCTACGTGCATCTGAAGCGTATTATTTCCGTGAATGAACTAGAGTAGGTTATATGTAATTATTAAAGGTCACTCACCTCTCACTGTCATTTAAATTGTAAGTATTACATTGACACCTTGAGTTCTTTCTTCAGACGTTAATATAGCTGGACAAACTCAGTTTTAAACTATAGAGTGTTAAATTTTCTTTTCTAGTGACAACCGTCCTTTGGTACAAACTCGAATTACCTGAAATTTGGAGCACTCTTAACTTTCAATTGCCCACCATTAAAAAAAAAAAAAAAAAAAAAAAATTTAATGTACAATGATTATTTCATGTGTTCAATACCAATTTGGTGACTTCTTGAAATTTAAGTGAAAAAACAGTTGAAGGTCTTTTTTAATATTCTTTTTTTTTTTTTCATGCTATATCTTAGATACAGGACCTCCATGAAATTGTATGCCTAGCAGCTAAAATAAAACACAAGTGTTACAGTCAGGGAGCCCTGACCTCAAATCCTACTCTGCTACTTAATATCTGGCATTCTTAGGCAAGTCATGTAATGTCTTTGGGTCTCAGCTTCTACTCGTGTAACAAAGGAATACCAGTCCCATGGCGGAGCACTGGGGATGTAGGTGTCTTAATTGTTGTTAACTTGTTAACTTGCAGTGTCACTGCCACCACATTCAAAACCTCCTTTGCATTAGCTCACAGATGCCAAAAATTCTATTTGCCCTAATCTCCTTTTCCATTTAGTTATTGGTTTGTAAAATGGCAGCCTCACCCTGGATTTCAATGGAGAAGAGAAGTTAGGATTCTCTGCAGGTGATGTTGCTCGATGTTTGAGTGGACCTGATATGCACAGATGCTTCCTCATGGGCTCTTTGGAGCTTCAGCATGAGGTCCTCCCTCTTTTGTTTTGTTTTTGTTTGTTTATTTTGGTTTTGGTTTGTTCTTTTGTGAGTACTTCTTTGGCTTTTCTTGCCCTTTCTGGTGTAAGCCCCTAAATCCTATAATAACTTGGATTATAGTATTACATAGAATGACTTCTGTTTCCTGAGTAAAATAGACTGATATATCAGTAACATCATAAGACAAGACATGTCAAATATTTTAAATAAACTGGATAAAATGTAAACATAGTCATATGTTTATTATTGAGGTAAAAATAATGTATCATTTGTTATTCAAAAGTAGTGGTAATGATACAACTTGCCCGATGATATACAAGCTATGAGCAGAAGAGTAAAACCTTGAAATAAATAAGTTTGGCTTTTCATCATCAATGAATAATATACTATCTCAATATCTGGTTTTACCCTAATGCTCCATATTTCATACACTGTGTCTAAAATAACTACCCAGTGAGGCTGCCGTATTAAATATTTCCTTAAATACTTAGCTTGGTGTGTCCTCCTGAATAGACATTAAATAAGAGGACATCTATTAACAATATTACTAAAATTGTTACTTTTAACTTTAAGACTTCTTCTAATAATGACCATAGAAAGTTCTCTGAGGGCAGAGACTTTGCTTTGCTCATTTCTCTACCATGGAGCACCTAACACAGTGCCTGACATAAGCAGAATTGTTCTAGACCTTCCACTATCATTAACAATAATGAAATATTGCTAGTGAATTGTGTTTAATTGCCTTATTTATAAAACTCAGTTCACAAAATTAAAATAGTCATATTTCATAAAATAGTACTATGAAATAATATTTGTACTGGATTAAGAGAAGATTATTAATAAAACATTGTTTGCATTGCAGGAGACTTTAATTTGCAGAAGCACAGAACAGATTTTTTTTTTTTTTTTTTTTTTGGTTCTGGTATAAAAAGTATCAGGTTTAAAAGAAAAAAATTAACATTCTCTTCTGATGGTGATATAAAATGATATTTCCAAAGGATATTACTTAAAGAGGACAGATTATATTCATAAAACAAAATTATGTTATTCAAATAATACTTTAGGAGTCAAAATATTAGCATTATGACATTTTAAAAATTTAATATATATGAGTATATTTTAGACATAGAAACACATTATGTTTAGCACTTATGCTATGTTATCACTTATACAATGCTGTAGAGAAATGATTTATGAACTATACAGTTTAGGTAATATAATCATAGCAACCAACATTTTCCCATACTCATTAAATTTTATTAATGAAAAATAAAAATAATTTGGAAAGAAAATTAAATCTTATCTAAAATGGCTACATGTAAAAAAATAAAATAAAAAAAATAAAATAAAATGGCTACATGTGTCTTAGGATAATAGGTGCCTGAAATTATTTTCAGTTAGGAACACAAAAGAGAGTTTGACTTTCAAATATGTTGCCAAAGTTTTCCTCCTTCATATTCAGATTTTGATTCTTTAACAAGTGAACTCAAGATCATACCTCTTTGATTATTTCTGACATTTTATAAGACCAGCTATGCCAAGGGTTGAGAAAATTTACTTAACTAGTACATCATTCATATCTGTATAAAATAGCTGAAATGGACCTGGCTTCTAGAAATCCTTCATCTTTGATAGTATTAATCTGTTTTTTCATAAGGATTTTTTGGTAGTAATCATTCCCTTTTATTTAATACGATATCTCATTTGTTTGTTTTTTAAGTGTGTAAGGGACAAATGGAGATGAAGGTCAAATATATAGGCTATATGTTATATAGTTTATTTAGAAAATCTTCAGGCAGTTTCCATGGCAGCTTGAAACTAAATATGTGATAAAATAAATTATTTAAACTTTAACTTCTTTTTAAAGATATTAGAGTGCATATCTCTCAGAGACAGGAAGGAATTATTAAAGGCTATTTCAACCTGAACGTAGCTTATTAATAAGTATATTTTATATATTTTTTAAAAACTAGGCATACTTAAATTGAAAAGAAAAAATAGCTATATTATACATTGGGGATTTCAGACTTCAATTATAGGAGCTGTCAGGAAGACTATATATTTCATTTGCACCCAATATATTTTAAGTTCCACACTCCCCTGCATCTCTGAGATACCAGATTACCTGTAGTTGTTATATCTTATAACCCACACCTGAGCACTTTAGTCACTATGGTAACTACACCGTCTCTTCCAGTAATGCAAAGTTCTATCCATGACCATATAATCTTGAACAAGGTTCATAAATAATCCATGTAGAAGTGAATCTTGCTATCACATTACTGTCTGGCTAATCTGGTTTGGGCAAATGTATAATTACATTTATGAAATTAGTAGGTTGCCTGCCTTCTCTTCAGTACTGATGTAACAAGTCTTATTGACCACCAGAACTGCAAAATGGAAAGAAAAACAGTGCCTTCCTCTTAGAACTAGATTTACTACTGAAGAAGCTACGCAGTTAGGTGGAAAGGGAGCTGACCTAATAAATCTATCATATGACCTCTATATCCCATGTGGCAGACTCAAGAATTTTAATATTCATTTTTATATATCTCTAATCTTTTTTTTAATATTTTATTTATTTATCCACAAGACACAGAGAGAAAGAGAGAGAGAGAAAGAGAGAGAGGCAGAGACACAGACACAGGCAGAGGGAGAAGCAGGCTCCACACAGGGAGCCCAACATGGGACTCGATCCTGGGACTCCAGGATCATGCCCTGGGCCAAAGGCAGTGCTAAAACACTGAGCCACCCAGGCTGCCCTATGTCTAATCTTTAAATAAATATATTTATTTATATGCATATTTATTGTCTCTATATTTATTTATATATGGAATAGATTTGTGTCCACAAATGTGCATGTGTGTGTGTGCATTTCTTGGTTTTTGTTTTTGTTTTGTTTTAATTTAATTTTATTTTTTTAAATTGGATTTCAATTTGCCAACATACATATACTTTCAGGGATCATTTCTATAGTTTGTGTGTGCATTTCTCTTTCTGAAATGTAATTTTTTATTTTGTTTACCATGAAAGTAAATAGTACCCTTGCTGATGACTTTTTATTGACCATTAATATTTGGATACACTATGCTATTGCATTTTTCCTTCCAGTTAAAATATAAATATATCAATACTATAAAGTTCAGAATTAGAGACATAGTTTCCTTGTATAATTATATTGTCATGTTTATCATTTACTGCAATCTCCAATGCATTTTATTAATTATTTAATTATTTTAAATATCATATGTAGTAATGTCCATGTTAACTGCACTGTGCTTCAAACAATGTTTTTGAGTTTGGAATATTTCAGAAAATAAAACTGCCATAGGGGCTTCTGGTTAAGTGTGTGCCTTCTGCTCAGGTCATGATCCCTGGGATCGAGCCCCACATTAGACTCAGCAAGTAGTCTGCTTCTCCCTCACCCTCTGCTCCACCCCTCTTGCTTGTGCTCTCCCTGTCTCTTTTTCTCTCTCAAATAAACAAAATCTTAAAAAAAGAAAAGAAAATTGCCATATATTGGTATAAATTTCACATAAATTTTTAAGAATCAGGAAAAGAGAATGACAGCAGAGCACATGAAATTAAATTAAAATTTTAGAGTAAAATCTTTAAAAGCAAAAGAAAGCCAAATTAACATCATGTACAAGAGAAAATAATCTCAATTTAGTTTCTTGCTTGGTATAGTCTAAGTTTCAAAAATATTTTAATACTAGTTATGTCTTATGTCTCTTTCCGTGAAAAATGTACAATTCTTTAAAATTTAACATTATTTTCAAAAGAGATAATTGTCTTCACAAACATAATGTTTGTTCACTTATGCTGATAATGCAGAATGAATTTTAATAGTTATCATATGAAAATTAAATAGATGTTTCAACAGATTCAGTAAAAGAGAGTGTGTTAAAGAGGTTTTTAAGTACTTTAAACCCACTAAAGAAAACACTTGGAACATCTGTTATTTTTAGTATATAATATTTTAAAGTCTTTCAGTCCATATGCCAGGATAGTACTGGTAAAATCAAGTCCTAAGATGACCTTATTTAATAATGGAGCAGGGATAGTGAAATATATATGAATACATCTTTAAAATGCAATTATTTATCAATTCAAACGAACACATACAACAATGATCAAATATGCTTTCAAAAGGCAAGCTCAAAACTTCAATTTCAGATTTATTTTGTAAATACATATTCAAGAAGAAAAAAAGAGTGGTTTTGTAACATATCTATGTCACTATGATATTCTCATTAATAAAAAAATAGAATTTAATTGGCAAGCAGCAAATTATTTTGAGAATAAAGACATTACTGTAAAGAGCTGGATTAATAAACAGACTTTGCCGTAATGATTTACTTTGTAGTCAGAAATTTCATTGGCAGGGTGAAAATGATACAGGTATTAAAATATTCTATAATTATTAAAAAGTACTAAAGTAACGAAAACAGTAGTACCCATGCTTGAAAATCAGTATTTATATCTCACTCATAAAAAGAAGAAAGAAAAGCTAGGAAAAGAAGGTCATTTAAGCCTATCTTAGCCACAGACAGGAAGGGGAGGTTCTGGTTCAGGATCTTAAGGTAGATTATTTTTCTGGGCCTGCCAAAAATTACTAAGCTAAGATTAACCATGCATTTACTACATACTCTTGTTTTTCCTTTGTTTTCTTTCTTTTCTCCTTGTCCTTCTCTCTCTCTCTCTCTCTCTTTTTTTTTTTTTTTTTTTTTTTTTTTTGGTAGCAGACAGCTAGACTTGCTCTGGAACTGTGTTGAGGGTCCAAGATTACAATCTGACTCAATGAATCGCTATGTCTGCCAGGACTCAGAAAAGTTGTAATACGAGTATGATAAAAGAATACAGATTAAAATCAGCAAAAACATGCAGCATTTGTATGAATGACCTCCAAGTAGCTAGGAGCTAGCTACCTAGACTCCAGACCCACAAGAGCAAAACTGGATGTTCACTCTAAATCATGGTGTCAGTATGGACTCGTGGGTGGCTCAGCACTTGAGCACCTTTGGCTCAGGGCATGATCTCAGGGTCTGGGATGGAATCCCGGATGGAATCCCAGATGACCCATGGAATCCCACATGAGGATCCATTAGGGAGCCTGCTTCTCCCTCTGCCTATGTCTCTGCCTCTCTCTGTGTCTTGCATGAAAAAAAATAAATAAAATATTTTTTAAAAAATCATTGTGTTAATATAAACTATATGATCAACTGGTACCATGTGGCTTACTGCCTCAGGCATACAGAAACATGGATTAGGTAAGAATATCCCAGAGTTAATGTCTCAGGTGCTGGCCAAGGGCCAGTCCAAAAGATAGATAGGACTTTCTTGACAATGTGACAAGTTTAAGCTGTCCAGGACTGCTAAATTAACTCTTCCTGACATAATAACTAACATACTTCAAAACTTAGAAACAGGGATCCCTGGGTGGCGCAGCGGTTTGGCGCCTGCCTTTGGCCCAGCGCGTGATCCTGGAGACCCAGGGATCGAATCCCACATCAGGCTCCTGGTGCATGGAGCCTGCTTTCTCCCTCTGCCTGTGTCTCTGCCTCTCTCTCTCTGTGACTATCATAAATAAACAAAAATTTAAAAAAAAAAAAAACTTAGAAACACCTTTTTTTTTACCTCATGGTTGTAGTGGACCAGGAATCCAAGGGCAGATTATCTGATCCTCTGATTCAGAGTCTCTTATAGGAGGCAAAGTGTTGGCCAAAGATGTAGTCATCTCAGGGTCTACTGCAGAAGGACATACTTCCATGCTCACTCATGTGGTTGTGGGGAAGATTCTTTTCACTGTGGGCTCCTGGACTGAGATCTTCAATTCCTGACTGGCTCTTGGCCAGGGGCATCCCTCAGTTCCTTGCCATGTGAGCCTCTCCAACATTGTACCTTGCTTCCATAAAGTGAAAAAGCCCAAAGTCAAGAGAAAGAGCAAGAGAATGCCAGCAAGAGAAAGGGTGCTAGCAACATGGAAATTATAAGCTTTATAACCTAACCTGAAAAGTGGTATCCTATCATTTTTACCATGTTATGTTCATTTGAAGCATGTTAAGGGTCCAGCTCATGTCAAGGGAAGGGAATTACCCAAGGGGACAAATACCAGGAGAGATGGAACATTGGCAACCATTTTTAAACCCCCCTTATATGACGCCTGGGTGGCTCAGTCAGTTGAGCTTCTGCCTTCAGCTTGGGTCATGAACCCGGGGTCCTGGGATCCAGTTCTGCATTGGGCTCCCTCCTCTGTGAGGAGCCTGCTTCTGCCTCTCTCTCTCTCTCTCTCCTGAATAAATAAATAAAATCTAAAAAATAAAAATAAAAACCCTACTTCCTATGATTCTGAACATAAAGAATTTTGACAAAAAATTCAGAATAATGGGTAGAATCATTCTGTGGCTATGGTGGGATAAGACAAAAGCAAAACGACTCAGGAATCATGTCTGAACACAAAGAGAAGGGTATAATACAATCAGAAAAATAACCAGTCATGCCCCTGTCTTGACTAACATGTATCACCAGTATTTCTTTACCTAAGCATAGGGTTACCCATGCTAAACCTAGGTGTGCTTTGTTCCTCTTGCACCCTAAAATTTGTTAAGATGCACAAAAATGAAATTGACCCTATCCCTGAGAGCAAAAATCCAGGACAAATCCTCACTTGTTTAGTCTTCTAGACCAAAACTCTCTAATGATGTCTTCTAAATCCTCCCTCCTGAGATGCCTCCTGGGTCTCCATGGTGTGCCTTCTCTCCTGCTACAGTAAGCTAATAAATCTAATTTTCTTTCACTATAGGTGATTCCATGTCATCATTGGCTGGTGGGCATTGATATTAGGCTTTGCGCTAAGACTGTGCATATATTGTTTTATTTAAATCCCCCAAACTCCATTTGGCATGTGCTATTAATAGCTGTAGCTATGGAATATATATGTGAGGCTTAGAGAACTGAAGTAACTTTCTCTACTGGCAAAGCTAATATTTAAATCCAAGCAGTCTCTCTCTTGCATGAGCTTTAAATCACCCAACACATCATATCACTTTCCTACTACCACTTAACTATGTACTAATCATAATAATGCAATGATATATTTTTATATTTATCTCACCTTTAAACCCTAATACTCTCCCTGAAGTGGGTATACAGCTGTATAGATCTTTCTATTGAATAAATAAAATATTTAGCTGCATATACATATTCTCTTTAAAATCACATGTATATCGATCTAAATTATAATTTCATCCTGGACTTCCATCCTGGACTTCATGTCTAAGTTTCCTTTGTGGCTCTGTTTTTTTTTCTTTTGGTTAAAGTGAGTAAGTAAATATCTTGCCCTTCTATAATTGACCCCTTACTACCACTTTATGTCTCTGCTTCTAGTTCATGTCAGCTTTCCTCTGCCTGAGTTCCTGGGTGGTTACCTTTCTCACATATCTGATCTCCTGGAATTATGCTCTGTTTTGCTAATTCCAACCTGAGATACCAAACCGTCTTCACAGCTGAAACCTTACACCTTGTTTTTAAACCTGGGTGAAAACAACTTGCAGGGGCTTCCATGGACTCTGTTCATAGGTGATGATAAGTGATGACTATACGCTCGGCTCTCTGGTTGGTGCCGAACTTAACGCTGTGATGCCTGAAGACAATTTTGCTTATCTTTCCAGTCTCCCTAATCTCTTTTTTCCAATGCAGTGAATTCCTTCTACTATGTACCCCAGCCAAAGGACATGATGCACAGAAGTTCCAAAAACATAGAAAGATGATTCTGCATCTACGGTTTTAACAAGAAATAACCTTTTATTTTATTTTTTAAATATTTATTTATTTACTCAAAAGAGACACACAGAGAGAGGCAAAGACATACGTAGAGGGAGAAGCAAGCTCCCCAGAGGAGCCCGATGTGGGACTCGATACCCAAACGTGGGATCACACCCTGAGCCAAATGCTCAACCACTGAGCCACCAGGCATCCCAAGAAATAACCTTTTAGTCCAACTTCTTTTCTTACTCATGCCAATGCCATCTCTCGCTACTACAGTTATGTACTGAGACTGAAGCAACACCTAAAATATGTGATTCCTTTATTGTTAGATGCATCAGTGATGCTCTATTGCATAAAGGTTCCTTTATTCCTAGATCTGTTGTTTACAGCTCTTGCAATGTGTTTTCCATGCTTTTCCAATCTACCAGCCATTCTTCCCACTGCACTCCAAATTGTCTAATAGCTCCCAAATGCATGCCTATGCATATGTGTCCATAGATCCTCAAAACCTGCTCAAGTCCTGTCTATGAAGTCTATGAAGTCTCTTTTTTCAGACCTGTCTAGTGACCCTACCTTCTGAGTGTCTAAAATACAACTAACTGGGGGCCTGGGTGGCTCAGTTGGTTAAGCCTCTGCCTTCAGCTCAGTTCATAATCCTGGGGTCCTGGGATCGAGCCCCCACATGGGGCTTCCTGCCTAGCAGGGAGTCTACCTCTGTCCTCACCCGCCCCCCACTTGCACTCTCCCATTCTCTCTCAATAAAATCTTTTAAAAATAATAATAAAATAAAATAATCTAAATCCAATGTGGAACTGTCATTTGTTTCCTGACAAATGAACTGAACTAGATTATAAATCCAGTACATAAAACAAGATTGTGAAGAACCATGAAAATTAAGTTTTTCAACTAGAGGGGAAAAAAGAAAGAAAACAGCTTAAATGACTCACTGATAGAATTAACTCAGTGGTTTTTTTTTGTGAATGGGTGGGTATCATAATATTAGTTCTCCCAGAAGACATTGAGAGAAATAATACAGTGTAAATGGATTATTTGAGAGGTGCTTCCTGAGGTCTGGTGGGAGCCTGGGGAAATGAAAGAGGAAAGGGAAGAGCCTTAATAAAGGGTGCCAGCAGATATCACTGTGAACAAATGGAGCTCAAGGCTGCTGGGGAATTCCAGAAACAATTTAAAGCAGGTCCAAGGCTTCTCAAAATGAGGAATAGAATAAGGATTTTCTACCAACTTGTGTCTGTAGTTAGTTGAAGGCAGTTCCCGAAGGAAACTGATCCCCCCACACTTGCAGCCTGTACTTCTGTCAGCATTTGCGGGCAGAGAGTGCCTTGGAGGACATGAAAGGCCCACAGGTGAAAAGGGGCTGGCAGTTGGAATTTGGGCAGCCCTTAGGGAAATTCCCATTGTCAAGAGGCTATGGAAGGATACTAATGGCGTCTACTATGGAGGGTGAAGAAATTTAGGGATAGCTATGTTAGCTTACATTAATTTGTTGAAGCCAGGAGAAGTCTATATGGAATGTAAATGTAATGATGAGAACAGTAATACAAATAATTTTCATGTACCCTGCTTGATGACAGACCTTGTTTCCAGATAGAGAATTTTGACTGTGAAGGCTGGAAAAACAGGTATAAAATTGCAAGTATTGATTGCTGTGTGTTCACTGCTTCACATAAGATGGTCCTCTATTTTCGTGTTATCTCAAGTGTGGTCTACAAAGTGTGTTAATGGGTCACTGTAATAAAAGGAGCCAGAGTTCTAGTTTAAATCAACAAGACTAACAACACTACTTCAGTTCAGCTGAGATTTCTGGCACAGGTTTCTTATCTCACATAGCAAGGAACAAAGAATTTGTGGACCAGCTGTTTTGAGAAGTATAAACTCACGAATCTATTTTGGCCCACTTGTAATTGTATACCTTTAAAAACATGTCAAATTCTATTGCTCTGCTTACATGTTCCACATGTAGCCTTTGAATTGTAATTTAGGTTTCCATGTAACTCCTTAACAGAGAAAAAGTGGATGGGCCAATTTAATTAAATTTTATGGTTAATTTATTGGTTATATTTTTGCTTTATATTAATAAATTGTCCCTCTGATTTGTACACCAGTATTGTCTGAATTTTGTTAGTAGGTCGGACTCCCCAAAACCTTGTTATCTGCCAGTGTACTGATAAAACTGAAGTTCGAATATCCAACTCTTATTACCAAATCCTGAAATATGGTTGCCATCTAGTGAAACAATGCCTGAGAGGTGAGTGTGCCTCCATGTGTCCTAGTTCTTACTCATCCTCTACAACAGTGATGGATCTTAAATGATAGAGGTAGGATTTATTCCTTTTCATAATTCTAGACTCTAGCTCATTACAGGGATTTATAGAATTCTATTGATTATGGTTATACGTGATCAAAATACTTTTGCAAAGTTGTCCAAGCCTGTTAATTATCAAATAAGGAAATTGATATCCATAGAATTGACATTAGCATCCCAAGATACTTTGGTTAGTTATAGAAGATAGATCCAAAATTTCTTAAATCCCATTTTAATACTTTATCCCCTTTACAAACTACGTTAATTATTTGATATGTTCTCTAAAAAAAAAAACCCATATGATCTTCGTTAATACTATCTCAAACTTTTGCATAATGAATAATAATATAGATGCATGGATGTATATAAAATTATATTATTAAATCTTTAGAGGGATCCCTGGGTGGCGCAGCGGTTTGGCGCCTGCCTTTGGCCCAGGGCGCGATCCGGGAGACCCTGGATCGAGTCCCACGTCGGGCTCCCGGTGCATGGAGCCTGCTTCTCCCTCTGCCTGTGTCTCTGCCTCTCTCTCTCTCTGTGACTATCATAAATAAATAAAAATTTTAAAAAATAAATAAATAAAAATAAATAATAAAATAAATCTTTAGAACACTTAGTTTTATGCTAAATGGAACCAAGTACATTTATCTCTCTAAGAGCTAATTCACCATCTATGAGTCAGATACTAAGGATGATATCATAACTGGCCCTAAAAGATTAAGTGACTAAAAAATAGCACCTCTTTTACCAGAAATATGCTCTACTTAAGAAGCTATTTCACTTAATAACAAACTTTTCTAAGTATTGAAATTAGCATTTCAATTATTCTTTTGGATACAGAAGAAAGAAAGAAATCTAATGTTCATTATAGATCGCTTATTCGTAGCTTTCCTAAACATACTTGGAAACCCAGGTTTGGAATTCATAGACCAAATCAGCCAGATGATAGACTTTTTTGGAGAGCGTGGACAGACACTGTAGAATGTGAAAAGTTAATTAAGAGTCCCAGAAAAAATACTGGGTCTCTAGTTCCTAACTTGGAAAATAAAGAGCCGTGCGAAATGATACTATCTTCCTGGATCTAAAGTGCTCTAATTCAGATTGGGTCTTCATTGATGTGGATACGACTATCAAGAGAGAGAGAATGTGAAATGAAAAAATAATCTCATAGAGTTCTGTGATAAGTTCTATGATGCAAAGCTAATGGGATATGTGCTAATGGCTGAACACTAAGTAATGCAAAAATGTCAAAATGGTGAAACTAAGTGTGTGTAACAGCTGTCCTCAATAATGGAAATCATTGAGTAGAACCATGCTCAACAAGACATATAGTGTACCAGTGTGCAGTTATTTCATTTGAAGAACATTTCCAAATAAAAGCATTGGCTAAGTGAGACTAGGAAAAAGGATGATTGGTCATCACAAGGAACCATCTCACTTAACTGGGTAAGAAAAAAAAATCAAAGTTTTTCTCTTCTATGCTACTTAGCACACTTTTGCCACTCCTTTCTATCACTTACCACTTACCACGTCTGACATGATTGATGTACCAATTTTCAACTTTTAATTTTTTTTAAGATTTTATTTATTTATTTATGAGAGACACAGAGAGAAAGGCAGAGACACAGGCAGAGGGAGAAGCAGGTTCCCTTCATGGATCCCCATGTGGGACTCGATCCCAGAATCCCAGGATCGTGCCCTGAGTCAAAGGCAGACACTCAACTGCTGAGCCACCCAGGTGTCCCTCAACTTTCAATTTTTACCCAGTTTGGAAATACTCTGAGAAAGGTGGAATTGTTTTACTTATCTTCATTACAAGACCACACACTACAGTATTTCTCAAAAGGCTGATGCTTAAAAATATTTATGTAAATTAAATATTATGAGCTTCCAAAAGATATTTTTGGGCCATTATTATTATCCATTATGGGTTAAAAAAAACTTAGGGAAAAAAAAAAACACATAAAACCAGGTGAAGCAAAGACTGTAAGTTTTCTCATCATTATAAAGCTTTGTTTGCCATTGCATCAAGTCCTGGGCATGGTATGGAAGTGACATTGAACTTTCCAGGAATATGACAACTAATGTCTACTTTAATCCAAGTGATTGGGTCCATAGCAGATTGAACAACAGAGGTGACCGTGAGCATAGAGGCCATGAAAGTGAACACAAAAACAAAATAAATTAAAACTAAAAAATCAAGGAAGACACCCAGGTCCATGACAATTTTGTGGAAAAAAAACTGCCTCCTCTGATATTTAATAAACAAAAAAAAAAAGTTTTTTTTTTCTTCTTTTTGTAGCTAGTTGTGTCTCTAATGCTGACAGCTTTATTCCTGAGTGACGCACCAAGCACATAAAGTATTTAAAGTCTGGATATGGGATCCCTGGGTGGTGCAGCGGTTTGGCACCTGCCTTTGGCCCAGGACACGATCCTGGAGACCCGGGATCGAATCCCACGTCGGGCTCCCGGTGCATGGAGCCTGCTTCTCCCTCTGCCTGTGTCTCTGCCTCTCTCTCTCTCTGTGACTATCATAAATAAAATTTAAAAAAAAATTTTTAAAAATAAAGTCTGGATATACTTGTCTGACCATTAACTATGACAATGGTCGAGTTTTAGCATTGCACGTTTTCTAATTTCTGAGTATTCTGCATGAAACTCCTGTATATTGATGAAAAAATATAGCTTATATCGGTTCATTATCCTTAGATTTTTTTTTATCCTTAGATTTTGACGTCACGCCATTAGATACAAACCTTGGTTCTATTACTAACTCCTGTGTGACATGGATTGAGTTTCTAACACTTTATTATCTGTTTACTAATCTATAAATGAATGAATAAATATATCTCTCTCTGAATAGAAGAATAGAGGATATATAGTATAAAATTTTACATAGTTACTTGATGTATTTTGAGCAAATCAGTATGCAACAACCAGGATTATTTAGTTTTCTTGGTACACATGAACATGTTATACACTCATGTGATATTTTCATGGGCTGTGTGCTCATTAAATTCCTTTGCTTATTTTTAAGCATTTTGATACAGCAACCACTATAAAATTTAAATATTGGATTATGGCTAGTTTTTATGGCACCACAATCTCTTACTTTGAAATGTCCTTTTTCTTCTTTACATGGAACATGTCCCCCCCAGATTTTGGGTATTAGGTTAAAGTAATTTGGTATTTAATAGGTAGACTTGGGCAACTAGTATCATCAATCACAAAATTTAGGAAGCTTCCTAACCCCTTATACTGGCTGGTGTCTTCATTGAATGTAAATGTCAAAATCGAGTAAGTTGTCGATGTAATAGAGAAAAACTCTTCAGAGAAACAAAATACTTTCATTTCACACTATTTATTACAACACACATTTAACTCTTATTTTTGTAACTTAGATTATGTGTGATGTTGAGATCTTGAACTTTATTTCCACAATGTTGAAGATTTAAAGATCCTGATTGTAAAAAGGAAAAAAAAATACAGAAATACTAAAAAAAAAAAAAAATCCTAAACAACTCCATTGTTTTCTCCTATATTGTATCCTACTAGAAGTATATATAAAAAAAAAAAAATACCCTAAACAACTCCTTGTTTTCTGCTATATTGTGTCCTACTAGAAGTAGTAATTTTGAAGGTATGAGATCTGATGGATTAGACAATAAAGGAGCCACGTAGTATAGAAAAGTAAACCCTGAGTTTAAGAAGTAAAAGATAGATAGAACCTCAATAAATACAAGAAGGGGGAAAAAAGGTATCATTTGGAAAGAATCATAATAAAAATCAAGATATTAAAAGCAAAGGTAAAGACAAGCAAACAAAGAAAAGAGTAAAAGTATCAAGGAAGGTGATGTTAAATAATGAGAAGTAAAAACAACCCCAAACATTATTAGCAAAGGAGGCATCTTTAGAGAGAAAAACATTTTACAGGCTGCAACTTAATATTTAAGTAGACTCTCTAGATGCATATTAAAGCATGTATCCAACTTACAAACATCATGCATATTATGAACTTATCTATAAAATTAGCGAAGGGTTCGTATGTTTTCCTTAACAATCATAGCTTAAGATAACATATGCAGCATGTTATTAAATTCCTGGGAGAAAAAATAAAAGAGAAAGGGCACCAAATAAAATCTGTCTAGTGAAACTAATTTATTGTAGTTTTCCCATACATGAGCCCCTCACCCCAAATTTGGTTTGAATGTTGAGACTGGTGATGCCACCCAGGCACCCAGAGGGAGAAGAAAAGGTTTCTTACTCACACGTTGGCACTTTTTTGTGGAAAGCAGAGCAAGCTTCTCAGCAAGCCCAACAAGCAATTCGAGAGAGCAAAGGAGAGACTGGCTTTGGAGTTTTATCGTGATTTGGGGAAGCAGGTGAGGCTTACAGGGTTTGTACCAGTTGAAGGAGGGAGACCCTGGGCTCTCTCACTGGTTCGCCCAGGTATGAAGAGGGAGGAAAAGAGGAAGGACTGGAGCTTGAAAGCTGTCAACACTCAAACATCAAAAAGAGCCTGCTTCTCTATCGCAGGGTATTCTATTGACAACATACACTATATGAAAATGAATGTAAAATTCAAGTTTTCCGAGAACTCGAGTAATAATTGAAATTACTAGCATAATTTGAAATATGCTAGTACTTCTTAAAAGGCATTTTTTTTTAATTGGGAATATAGGAGATCCATACCTATATACATTAAGCATTGTACATATATTTACATTAATAGATCTTCTCCTCCAGCATAACCTTAGGGATAAAATACACTCTTAACAACAACAATAACTTCCTCTACTTGCAATTTGAAAAAAAAGGGATGGTGACTCTCAAAATGGGAAAACATCAGAATATTTTGGGAAGTGGTGCTGTTTTTTTTGGGGGGGGGTGTTTTGTTTTGTTTTTTTGTTTTTTGTTTTGTTTTGTTTTGTTTTTTTACTATGCCCTCAAAATGATTATAGGTTATCCCCAAGGATGAACGGTATCTCTTCTCCCCCCCCTTAGGGATTGAGAAAACTACTATTCATACAATACTCCAAACTGAACCCTGGGTTGTCGTTATGAATTCAGCTCCAACTTCAGCAACCTGTTTGCTTTCTCTGTGGCAGCTCTCTAGGTATGTGCCATACCATTACCCAAAATGAGTGCCACGTGAGATTTCTAGGTTTTTGTTTTGTTTTTATCATTGTTTTTGTTTTTGTTTCCCTGGAGAGGAGAGATAAGGAACATGCGTGTTTCAGACTTCTGGGGAGCTAGCTCTCCCTTCTGTATTTTCCATGGATCTAAGGGCGATTCTCATTTGTTGGCGACTCTCAAAGGCAATTTGTGTGACTATAAGGGGGCTCTGTGCTGAAAGCTAGAACAATGGAGTACTATTTATTGCTCCTTTTCTTCTGATTGCATAGGGCTTTTGCCAGAGCGAGACCTAACTATCTACAAGAATTGTTTGACTTGATAAGCTATCCCTTGGTAGTACGTTCAGTGCCTGATTGCCTTGTTAACCTTATCCTGCTTATGTAGCTTTGGTTTCTGATACTTGAAAACTATGTATAATAACTTTTCATTCTTTTTAAAACTCACTCATTTTTTTTTTTTCTAAAACTTTGTTTGCCGTGCAAAATCCTCATGAGATGAAAAATCCCTGCATGGTCCACTGCCCCACCTATCCCTGGCCTGAACTATTCACCTGCATCCAGCCCTGTCCTTCCTCAAAAGCTCTCTGGATACTGTGCCCAAGGGACAGAGATTACTTTTTCTTTTCTCTGCTCTTTGCTGCCCTCATCTGACTGAGACAGTCCTGTTAGAATCTTTTAAAAGAGAATGGTTGGATGCCTGAAGTAGAATGGCCTGAGAAATTTAAGATGCGTTTCTCTTAAGGGAGTAAAGCAAGAGAGAAACATACACAGACTAAAAAAAAAAAAAAAGGAAAGGGAAGAAAGTAAATCCTACAGTTGTAAATTACTACTAAAAGATGCTGGCCAAATTCTAAGAGAATATAACTCAGCCCTATTTTGTGCAGGTCCTATGAGACCTGACTGTTGACAGAGAATATTATATACCTTCCTCAGTACTGTAACTTCAAAACCTATGTAATAGGATTTATTATTTTCAAAAATACTTTGATGCATATCTGTTCTGTGTTTCCCTTCTTGGTGTTTTAGAAGAACGACTGACTATTTTAAGTAGTCCATATTGTGAAAAGAAAGAAACAAAAAACAAAAAAATAAAAACCTCCTAACAAGGGCTGCAGAAGGGGAGATGGGTGAGAGGATAGCGTAAGTGGGTGATGGACATAATGAGATAAGCACTGGGTGTTATACTATATGTTTGCAAATTGAATTTAAGTTAAAGAATAATTTTTAAAAAGAAAAATACTAACAATCCCATTACATGGAGAAAACATTTACATTGTTTCATGGTTCTTTGTAACTTTAGTCACAAACATACAAATTGTATATAAAATATCATGGGCATGCATTATAGATTGCATATTGCATATTTTTGAAAATGAGGAGGGGCTGAAATTTTATTTACATGCATTTTTGTCTAAGTTCAGGCCATTTATATTTTGCTTAGATTTAGATTCAGCCATCCGTTACTCAAATGTACATACAAATGTGTTACATAGTTTGAATATCTATAATTCCATAATCCTGTTTTATCTGTAGTGAATGACAAGAACACATGAGCTGGGGAACTACTAAAATCTGAATATCAAATGCCTTTCTCAATTCAAAAGCTTGCTATCTCTATAAAGGAGAGCAGTGACAATATGGGTCCTAGTAGGACATCATAGAAAAGTGTTAATTAGTCCTTTGACAAAATCACTGATGCTTCCAAAACTAACATTAGTGTTTAAGGGCGGATAGAGATAATTATAGCATGGATCACTTTTTGGATTTTATAAACATACCTTGGTATACAACATATTATTTCATAATATAAAAAACGGTGAATATTTTATAATTTTATCTGTACTCCAAAAAAAATCTTCTATATCATCCCTGTACTTACACTAAGACCTCATTACATATGAATTAGAATGTGAAAAATCACCTTTTTAAACTAACTAGTCTATGGAAACATAAAGAACACTATAGTTTTCCATATTTGTCAGTCTTGCGGAGAGACTCTGGATCATAATTCATCCTTCTTATTTAAGCCTCTCCTCATTTTCAAAAATATGCAATATACAATCTATAATGCATGCCCATGATATTTTATATACAATTTGTATGTTTGTGACTAAAGTTACAAAGAACCATGAAACAATGTAAATGTTTTCTCCATGTAATGGGATTGTTAGTATTTTTCTTTTTAAAAATTATTCTTTAACTTAAATTCAATTTGCAAACATATAGTATAACACCCAGTGCTTATCTCATTATGTCCATCACCCACTTACGCTATCCTCTCACCCACCTCCCCTTCTGCAGCCCTTGTTAGGAGGTTTTTTTTTTGTTTTTTGTTTTTTGTTTCTTTCTTTTCACAATATGGACTACTTAAAATAGTCAGTCGTTCTTCTAAAACACCAAGAAGGGAAACACAGAACAAATATGCATCAAAGTATTTTTGAAAATAATAAATCCTATTACATAGGTTTTGAAGTTACAGTACTGAGGAAGGTATATAATATTCTCTGTCAACAGTCAGGTCTCATAGGACCTGCACAAAGTAGGGCTGAGTTATATTCTCTTAGAATTTGGCCAGCATCTTTTAGTAGTAATTTACAACTGTAGGATTTACTTTCTTCCCTTTCATTTTTTTTTTTTTAGTCTGTGTATGTTTCTCTCTTGCTTTACTCCCTTAAGAGAAACGCATCTTAAATTTCTCAGGCCATTCTACTTGTACCACTTGTTTCAAGACACGTTTGGAGTTCACAGTATTGGCAGATGCCCTCACTCAGGTGGTTGTGTTACCCGAGTGTAAAATCGTCAGTCTGTGCAAAATTAGAAAACACATTATGACATCCCTTACTGCCCAGGATTAGTCTGAAGGTGCCAATGTATTATTAGCAGAAAACGATGCGTGCCAACCCCTACTAAAGTCCAATTGTCAAGGAAGCACCTGCATCTGTTCACTTGAAGCAATGATTCCTACCTCTCCAATGATTCACAGAAACTTGACGAAGTTCCATTTTACATCCTGGTATTGATACCTGGCTCATCTCTCCTGTCAAGCCAACCATGCCCCATATGGCACAGGTACCACAGATCTAACCCAAATTATACCAAACCATAGGCTTTATGTGTCGTATACAATTTAAGCAGGGCAAGGGCTACGATGAGGAGGAAGGAACATCAGAAAATGTCATTATCTTTCTGTGGAATCCTCCAGGCTTCAGCTGATTTACAATGGGCTCGTCATTATACATAGTATAAATCTTTAAAAGAAAGAGCAGGGTATACAGCCATGACAACAGTTAATGGCTTGTTCATCCTCTTGTTCACTGTTCTACAGCTGCAAGGACTAGGAACTCCCGTAGAACTCAAATTGCACCCTTGGCATGAGGTTATGTACTATTGACCTACTTCCCTACTAAGGCATTTGTATCCCCAGCTTTGGCCACCTGCATTGCAACTGCATTTAAGGAGATGGATGCTTATTATAACTACCTGTTTAGATGGAAGTTGCGTGAGGAAAACTCTCATGCCCTCAATTTATTTTTAAAAGCTTTCTAACAAACTTCCAATTAATGTGATCACCACGAAACTCATTTATACACCTTCACTTAAAGATTAGGAAGTGTTATCCAGAGATAAAGTGATCGTGCTAATGTCACAAAATTTGTTTAGTGGTCCAGCCACCTCTGAAACCCAATTTCCTTGCCACGGGACCTACTTTCTCCAGAGTACAACATGCCTCTTAACAAGTAAGAGAATATCTGCTTCATAGATGTAAATGATCGTTAAATACATCTTATATGCATGTTAAATTAAGTTCACCTCTTTTATCTAAGGTAAAGTGCATGCATCTTGCTGAAGGCATTATTTAAAAAGATTTATCAGTCTCATTTTTTTTTATTCACTATAGTAGAACTATAGATTTAACACTTTACTGTCCCATGGAAGCATACTGTGTATAACAAAAATCTACATTAAAAGTGAATGCAAGATATATTTCTAAGATGTGAAAAAGTGATTTTTTTAAATGTGAGAATCAAAAAAATAGTATTAAATGTTCCAGAAAAGCTAACGGATGTTTTCCAGTGGGTTTCAAAGCAATGTCATCATAATACCCCCCAAAATTCCTTCTTTTAGCATTAGAAGTGATGTTTTAGAGGCAGCTTCACTCAACTCTATAATACCTGTCAATTAGCATGGAAATTAAAGAACAAAGAGAAGTACTGTCTGGGGCTGATCATACCAGCCACCAATTGATTCTCTTTCAAATTGAGGGAAAATATGCTTGCAGTCAACTCACTTTTACTGCGTGTAAGAACCTTGTTAAGTTTTCTTTTTAAATGTTGATCAAATTGTTTGCTTTAGAGGAGGCACAGACCCTTTGAGAAAAGGATTTCTCAGAGAGGCTCAGAATCTTGTATCTCAAACCTTTTCTTCTGAAATCGACAGAGAAAATTCTCATTGATTAATGAAACAATTAAATTCAAATTTCAGTTCTCAATAGACCCAATTGAGGAGATCAAAAGGAAGGAGAAAAGCTTGGGTTAAGTTACTAAAGTTCCTGTGAAAATTGCTAGGAGAAAAAAAGAAAAAAAAAAAGAGAAAAATAAAACCCATGGGATTTCACACACTCAGCTGTTTTGTAATTCCTCTCACCAATTTTTCTCAATGATTACAGTTTCTTAAAAAAAGATGTAATGTGGGGAAACAAAAATTCAAAAGAGATATCCTTTAATTAGAGGGGTTTTTAAAAAGTCTCAATGAAAAAAAGCTGTTGTAACTGAAAAATCTGTCTTGCTGCATAAAAACACGTACCCAGGGGCACCTGTGTGGTTCAGTTGATTAATCAACCAACTTTTTGGGTCAGGTCATGATCTCAGGGTCCTGAGATCTAGTGTAGTGTAGAACTCCATGCTCACCGGGGAAGTGTCCCCCTCCCTCCCTCAACCTTTTGCCTGCTCTCTAAAATAAATAAATCTTTAACACACACACACACACACACACACAACTGTAATGTAATTCTAAAGTAGGAACGTGTTATTTCTTACAAATTTGGGTGTTGGCTATGCCACTCTTCTGGTATTGCCTAAATTCATTAACGTGGTTGCATTCAGGTAGTATATGTCCATCAGTTGGCAACTGGCTCATTTGGGGAAGCCGAGGTAGCTTTCACATCCTCTCCGCTCCCCCCTTTTTAATATCCATTTTGCCGTGATCCCAGAAATTATGCAGCCCGCCTTAGAGATAGAGAAAGAAGCAATGAGGCCGATGTGGGTATGAGATGATGGTGAATCTGAATGGTATGATAGCAGAAAAGGTAAAGCAAAGTAATCTGGCTTTTGAATATATTTTGACTATATAGCCAAGAGGAACTTCTCATAAAGTATATGTAGTATATGAGAGAAGAGGAAAGGCTTCAATGCCAAGTTTTAACATTATCCATATTTACTTCTGTCCTCAGGATAAATGTTTTACATGTTGGAATTCGAAGAAGCAATATATTCAGTGTCATAACCAAAGTTCATCCCAACTGTTGATCACCAATACAAAAACATTAGTGTTGTGACTACTAGTAAGTTACTTAGTGTCCCCATACCTCATTGCCGCATCTATGAATTCGTAGTAAGGTGTTCTGTTGTCATCTTTAAAGAAATTATGTTCTTGCACAATACCAAAAACAAAATAAAATTATTGTTACTCTGTTGATCCTATGGTGTTATAACAATATTTATTTATCCTACTACAAATAAGTGACCAGCATTAAGGTTCTCTTCTACTTAAAATAATAACTTCTTTTGTGTGCTATGCCTCCATGATAGGAACTCGGTTTCTTTTTCCCCTGCAATTGCTTCTGTATTAACATTTGTCTTTACTAGCCCATTTAGCCTTGTATTATTCTAATGAGAAGGAAAATTAACTACTGTTCATTATATATTGAATAAATAATATATATTTTACTGACCTACTTGCTGTGGAGATATCAAATCAATCTCTAGTTTCCCAGTATAATAAGTTCTAATTATTTGCTTTCCAAATTCGGTTCCCTGAAAAGGCTGTTATGTCAAAATACGCTTATTTTCCTTCTTGTAACTCATGTTTCTTTTATTAGATACCTTGCTCCACCTTCACTGGATTTTGAATCTCCTATCTTTAATGTGCCCCATAACTGACATTCTAATCCCTGATGACCTATATAACTGTGTTGCAACTCCAACTTCTCTCTTCTCTTAAAGTCTCAGACATAGAAGATGGGGATTTGTAAATATCCAATTCCTATACCTTTAGAGAATAATCATCTTTCCCCAAGTATTCAGAATATGGTTTATATTGCTAACTATCACGTTGCAGTTGAAAAGGAACTTTATGCTCAGTTTTCAATCGGCATGTAGAGTTACTAAGTAGTTAATAATTAGTTCTTCTACAAGTATTATCTATGAGATTATTCCAAACAAGGTCAGATGGTTTCACCTTTGAAACATTGGCTTTGTTTTATTAAAAACTTTTTTTTAAAGATTTTATTTATTCATGAGAAACAAAGAGAGAGAGAGAGACAGAGAGACAGAGACAGAGACACAGGCAGAGGGAGAAGCAGGCTCCATGCAGGGAGTCTGATGTGGGACTCGATCCCGGGACTCCGGGATCACACCCTGGGCCGAAGGAAGGCACCAAGCTGCTGAGCCGCCCAGGGATCCCCTTATTAAAAACTTTATTTTTTTATTAAAAACTTTTAATCCTATTTCAATCTTTTTCTACCTCTTAAAATCAGTTTTTCTCCTGAGCTAGTAAATAAAGGGAAAATTTTCAAGTGTCTTGAAAGTATGTTCTGCAGTCCTGATATAATTTATTATGGAATCTGACCAAGAATGCCTTAAATTTTCCCTCAGCTTGACTATACTTTAGAACAGTTTCTTCCTATCTAGACCCCCATCTTCCTTTTTTTAGAGTATTTATTTAAGAAAATTTGCAATTTAAAATTCTTTCTCTGCCACTTTGAGATATAAATCTGCTCTCAGCCTTTGGCCCGTTTTACAACCCAGGAATGGCTTTCTCAAGGATCTGGAGGCCATTCCTTTGAAATGTATCAATAAAAAAGATGTTGCCTCTACTTCCCAGTCTTCATGGAAAAGGAGGAGCCAAACTTGGATTGAGCAAACACAAATGGCCAAATTTCACTGATCAATCTTCCTGCTAATGTCGCTAGTACTTTTCCAGTAATTCACCGCAGGCTTCACGGGGAATCAAGTTGCCTTGACCCTCATTCCACTGTCCTGAATAGTCTTTCCCACTTGTCTAACTAGCCTAATGCAGTTTTTCTTTAGCACATCTCAAAGAACTTCTGAGTTTAGGAACAGAATGAAAAAGGCATTGTCAAGAACCCACTGACTGAGATGGTTGGAAATACAAAATGATAGTGTGAAAAACATTATGTTTATGACTACATAATTTATATTTAAACGTTTGTCACATGAAACTTGCAGAAAGGTTTTCATATGATCTAGAAAATACTGTGAACAAAGATATTCTTCTATTGGCCTGTTTCCCAAGCAATAACAGAGTTTCAGTGTATTATACATAATCTTAAACGTCATTTTCATAAGATTTAGAAATGTCACAAAGACAGCAGAATATAAGCTCATTAGTACGGGGTCACTTAAGTGTTAATCAACCACTCCCTAGGCTTAGTTCCAATATCAGAATGTAAAAAATATTCCAAAAATATTTTTTGAAATGTATTAATGTAGACCAATTCAAAAAAGAGGACAACAGCAGAAACGGGGGTAGCTAGACAAGACAATTTAGGAGGGTCATATGAGGATGACCCGGATGAATTTGAAGGAAAAATACATCTTTAATATTATTATATCAGATTCTGAAGTTATTATTGTGAAATAAATCACACATGTCAAAATGTTCACAAAAAATGAATAAGTGGTTAATAAATGGCTCAGAGTAGTTACTGGTAGCCACCACCAAAATGTCCTTGTGTATATATTTTCAAAGTTGCCCCTACTCTCTTTCAGGAAAATGGGTGATTCTTAAGCACATATTAAACTGTAAGTTTATATCAAATGATATATTTCTGGTGCACCAGAAGATAAAATAGAACAATAGATTGACATTGTAAAAGATCTAAGTCAGTTTAATTGAATACATTTGTGTCAATTAAACTCACATATTTTTCACTGAAACAACTCTCACAGTGGATTCCTTTTAAGGGAATAAACTTCATTAGGTAGCATTTTGGCAGAGATGATACATTTAAAATGTTATATTTTAACATTTTTCCTAAACAAAAATTTCCAATAAGTAACAGTGTATTGGAAATTGCTTAGTTTTAGATAGCTCAAGAGATGTTTACTACCAGTAACAGGAAACTTGTAAAAAAAAAAAAAAAGAAAGAAAAAAGAAAAAGAAAAAGAAAAAGAAACTTGTAAATATTAACAAAAGACTGGTTTGTATTGAGCATACTCACATATGGAGGGTATATTTCACTCTGATGACATTTTTTGGTTTTTTTTTTGACATTTTTTGATATAATACTTATTGATTACATATAAAAAAGAGGAGAAAAAGTTATATATCTAATGTACTAAAATTACTTAAAATAGTCAAAATATTTTATTTAAAGATATTTGCATGAAAGGTCAAGTACCTAGTACAGCTTAAAGACATCAGGAGATACTGCCAATGATCTTTATGATACTGGGATTTATCTACAATCGTCAAATTAAAAAAAAATAGGCAATTTGTACCCAGCAAGTAAAGGAAACTGTTATGCTGCTTTATCAGTAAGATCAGTAAGTTGGAGCAGATTTCTATGCTTTCCTGAAGGAGTCTTAGTAATATTTACAGTATATTTAAAACCCTTGAGATTCCCTTCCAGGTGACCCCCCCACTGCCCCCCTCATTGATATGTCTGAATATATATTTCCGGTCTCACTAATACCTTTAAATAAAGCACACATTTCAAATAGTTAAGGAAAAAATTTGCCCTGTAACTCCCACAGCAACAATAGGAATCACATTTGCATGCCATTTCCTACAAATCAAAAAGAAACTATAACACATATACCAAGAAATTGCAAATGCAGTGAGGATGCACCTCGCGTAGAGAAACTCCCTAATCATCCCAAGTGTGGGGATTCCCCTTCTTAGGGGACCAGTGAGGTGGAAAGTCACCTTAGCAACTTGATGCAGGCATCCTGTGCAAGGATTCCCTGTGACCCCCTGGGGTTTTTGTGGAAACTACCCCCTAGGGAAGACCAGAAGGGATCAGGAGCATGCATCATAGATGGAAACAACTGAAATGGTTTTCTAGCAACAGTTCTAAAACAAAACAAAAAAACTCCCTTGTTTCCTGTGTTTTCTCTGCCCACATTTAAGACCTCTGAATCAGTTAATAGCTCATGATAACTCCCAAATTCAGCAATCATACTGAATGCTCCCTGACTTTAGTTTGATGTATTGGTGAAGTCAGCTTGAGAGTCTCTACAAATATTAATGGGACCAGGGGGACCTGTGAAGCATATGAAATTATTGTTTATGTATTACATAAAGGATCACCTGCACACTGTGCATAGTTTAAGGAAACCTACTGTATAAGAGGAACAGTGTTATGTCCCATATATTTCATTTCTGACTGTGTGAAAAGTGTCTCTTGCTGGAAAATCTGTTACGGTGTAATGCATAACTGTGAAGGCAAAGGAGTCCTGAGATACATTTATTCCTACACCATTCAAGTGGAACCATCATAAGAAAGCTAGAGGTCCCAACCTTACACGCAGTATAAATGATAAATGTACCGTAATGCTTCCTTCTTGTGTTTTCAGTGTCCCATGGCTTTGATGTATATATTGGGTTATAGGACCCATATCTTAAGATCGCTGACAAGACTCTTCAGATGGTACTTTCAATTTTTATGACTTATTTGAACTAGGATTTTAAATTTGTTCAGCACATCAACATGTTAAGAGGCCAGAATTACATTTTGTTACATTTCACTGAGCTGTGTATCATTGCAGAATGGCTTCATGTACACAGGCATGAAAAGAGTCCTGGCTTTAAATCTGTACTCATCAGACCTGAAAACAAAACAATTAAAATTAAATTATTCCCCCAGTGCCTTAAAACTAAGGAGATGATTAAAAAGAGCTGTTTGTGAGGCAAGTGAACGTGGGGAAATCTGTTTACTGGACCCAGAGAGCCTCCAAGGAATTCTTGCATGCTGTGTGCCTGACGTGATACATTTGAGGGACTCGTTTTCTATCTCTTTAGTTCAGATTAGCAAACAAAAACTATAATAAAAAGGGGCTAAAGCAACATAGGGACTCAGATGTATTTAGGGTGAGCACAAAGCTCAAAACATTTAGTTGAGTTTTCCCCATTCATCCTGAGTGTTTTTGTGGCTTATTTAAGATACAGTCAATAAAAACACTGTGACTGTAATGATAATACCAGACAACCTGCACATATTCTCCTATTTTTTTTTTCATATTCTCCTATTTGACCTCTACTTATATTTATATAGATCTTGTGTCTGAGTGTAACCTGTGAAACTCCTCTTGACCTATAGTCTCAATAGCCAACGTGTGAAATCTGTATCCTCACAGATACCATTCACTGGGAAGAAAATATCCGAACTTCCAGGGGTATTATTATTTTTACTCTACAAAATATACAGATAGGCTGTGAGATCATTAGTGTGTGGATTATTAAAATTATAATATTTAATGTTAACTGAATTAGTCATTACAAAGTTTTTGGAAAGTAAACACACATCAAATACAACAAAATAGTGCAAACGCAAACAGGTGCACCGTGAAAAAAAAATAGCATAACTGAATGTAATTCTGCTCCTATGCTCCTGGTCTGAAATTTTGTTACATAAGCTGTAAGAAGTAGAAATTAGGAAGAGTGAATTGTATTTGATAAGTACTCAGGTAAAACATCTACAAATATTATTTAAAATGTGAAAAAAATATCTGTTCAACTAAGAATGAAATACTCTAGGAGTATTTTGTATATTTTCTATTCATGCAAACACAGATTTCCAAATTTGCTGACCTCTACGATAACAAGTGGTTATCAATAATAGTATTCTTTGTAGTGGATATTTAAAAGAAAGATAGAAAAAGAGAAGGGAAGGAAGGAAGGAAGGAAGGAAGGAAGGAAGGAAGGAAGGAAGGAAGGAAGGAAAGAAGTCACATTTCTTGTGTCAAGGTAAAGATGACATTTTTAACCAGGAGTGACAAAATAACCACCTTTAGGAAGAAACTAATTTTCTTCCTATACTGGTGATATGGAGAATATATTTGAATATGTTTTCATAGACATAATGTTGTTATAAACAATAAAATTTATCAAATATTGTTATGGGTTGAATTGTGTTCTTCAAAACAATATTGACATCCTAACCTCCTAACCAGTAACTGAACGTGATCTCATTTGAAAATAATTTAAAATATCTTATCTAGTAAAAGATAATCAAGTGTGGGCCATATTCCAATATGACTGGTGTCCTTATGAAGAGGGGAATTTGCACACAGAGAGAGACACATACAGAGGAAAGAGGGTGTGAAGACACCGAGAATATCATCTAAAGTCAAGTAATGCCTGGGGCTGCCACAGAGAGATGTGCAACAGATTCTCAGGAACCTCAGAAGGAAACAACCCTGCTGACACTTTGATCTCAGATTTTTAGCTTCCAGAACTGTGTGACAATAAATTTCTGTTATTTAAGCCCCTCAGTTTGTGGTATTTAGTTACAGCAACCCTAGAAAACTAACTTACATATGACAACCCATATATGCATACGTTATATATATATAAAAAAAACTTACAGGCATAGATTTTTAAGCTATTTAATTCTTTTCAAATAAAGAGTTTTGATAGATTTTGAATCCTTTGCTAAACATGTAAAAACATAACACTTTTAGACTATTTTGCAAGAATAATTTACAATGTCAGAAAAATGGAAATTGAGTAGCTGAATTACACTTAAGTATCTTGTGTGGAATAGAAATAGGAGACTTATTCCTGTAAGTGCAGACAATAATGCACTTCTTCTATTCAGACTTGCATATCACCATGATATATGAAATACTTTTTCCTCCAATGAAAACAAATATGACCAGAAATTGAAATGACTTCAAATTGGCCTCTTTGAATCTCTGAATCACAGAGGGTTAAATTAAAATCAAATACTTCTTATTAATGTTAACATAATTCTTCTAAAGAACGTTTTAAGCTATCTCATTTAATGATTTAAAGAATTCTACGAAGTTGGTAATATCATTATTACTCCCTTTTCAAAGCAGAAATTAAGATACAAAGAGTGTACGGGGCACCTGGGTGACTAAGTCGGTTGAGCGGTTAAGCATCTAACTTTGGCTCAGGTCATGTTGTCAGGGTCTTGGGATTGAGCCTCCTGTCTGGCTCCCTACTCAATGGGGAGTCTGCTTGTCCCTCCCCCTGCTTGTGCTCTCCTCTGTCTTTCTGTCTCAAATAAATAAATAAAATATTAAAAAGGAAGAGAAAGAAGAAGAAAGAAAGAAAGAAAGAAGAAAGAAAGAAGAAAGAAAGAAAGAAGAAAGAAAGAAAGAAAGAAAGAAGAAAGAAAGAAAGAAAGAAAGAAAGAAAAGAAGGAAGGAAGGAAGGAAGGAAGGAAGGAAGGAAGGAAGGAAGGAAGGAAGGAAGGGAATGTAATAGAGTAGAAAGACTACCCAGGTAGTATAAGTTAGAGTGGAATTCCTACCCAGGCCATCTTGCCCTGGGGGTCTGCTCTCAATCACAGTACCACTCTATCGGTAGAGTAAGTTTTTAGTTAGTTGAAACTGAAAAAAAACATATGTGTGCATGTCTGTGTGTACACGTTTGACCATTTCTATATAAAATATTTTTATCTTTTTATAATGTACATCGTGTATCAAGGTAGAGATATGTGTAAGCAACCTACATATGATAACATGAATAAAATATCTGTAAAAATACATAAAATGTAAATATGCAATAGTATATATTATATGAAAAAGTTTAATATGTATTTAAATAAAATCAAATGCTTGAAGAGTTGGTAATATGCAGTATTTTCACAGTAAACATAAAACAGAACATTTATTAAGTTCCTTTCTTCAATCTGATATTCCAAAACCATGAAGCAAAGTCATGTCTACTTTCTCATATCCCTTCAAATAATTTTACTACTATGGGCCATACAGTTTTATTTTATTCCTGGCCTTATTTATGTGCACATTTTATTCTGCAAAATATTGGATCTTTAAAACATTTTATGTTATGTAGCATTCACATAGGTAAGAATCTATTGCCTATAGAATGAATATGAATATGAATTGCAATTCATATTATTGAAAAATAATATATGTTAAATATGTTAAAAGAGAGAATGTTATCAAAGTCTAAATTATTATTTTTGCTATTTTAGTGTAGAGAAGTAAGATTTAAGAAGAAATCTACAGACGCCTGGGTGGCTCAGTGGTTGAGTGTCTGCCTGCTGCTCAGTTTGTGATCCTGCGGTCCTGGGATCGAGTCCTGCATCAGGCTCCCCCAAGGGAGCCTACTTCATCCTCTGCTTATGTCTCTGCCTCTGTCACTGTGTATTCCATGAATAAATAAATAAAATCTTTAAAAAAATCAAAAAGAAATCCATGGTATTTAGCTAGAAAATTTCTACTCTTCAAGAAAATGACACTTTTGTTTTGTTTTACTTTGATAATTGTTAAAAGTTTTATCGTTACTCTTTTTCTAAGATTTGGTATCACTGTCCTTTGTATGACTTAAAAATCCCATTAGAACATGTGTACACATAACTTATAGAGAAAACCAGTAGAAATTGTGAATAATTTTATGGACAGTATTTCTCTTCAGCTTCCTTTCTTTTACTGCAATCTTTCTTCCGTCTTGCAACATCATGGTTCTCTGCACTGCATAGCATTTAAAAAATGAAGTTAATACTTGATTTCAAGACACATGAGAAACCATGCCCCTTCTTAGCTTAGAAGGCAAGAAGGAGAGAAGACAATCTTCCATGAGAATTTTTAGCAATGATAAAGTCTCTACTATTGACATTTGATGGTTTCATAGCAGCCAACAGTGAAATGGGAATATTAATTGGAAAGGAGATGGCAACAAGTCCCACAGCATCCTTGCACCTGTATTCCCTAGGCCTTTAATTTAGCGACTAGAAATGTATTTCATTGCCAATGAGCAAGCCACAGATACTATGTAACTGCATTATTTACTGGTAACTAATGCCTTTTATATTATTTATATTATTTATATTGTGTTCAAAAGCTACATGCTTTAAGAATGGGCGTTCTAAAGATTTTAGTCAAAAATTTGGATTAAAACCCACTGGCCAAGTAAGCCAGACCAGGAGAAATGGAGTTAAAGTATTAGATACAGAGTCAGAATTGACCTATTCTAGAATTCTTGTAATGCTTTCATGAAAAGTTTAGTAAGGAATTTGTGACAGTATTTGTATGTTTTTCACAATTAATTGTGGAATATTCACATGTTGTCTACTCTTACCACTCTAAGATATCTATCTCTCCTATTATCTTCTTGTTCTTTGTTTCCCTTTTAATAACAGGTATCACCTTCAAAAAATTCTAGATTAGATTATGCAATAATTTTTCATGTATCTGTTTTTCTCAGCTTGAATGCAAGCTGGAAATCTATGGATCTTTGTTTAGTCACTGATTCAAGCCAAGAGTCTAAAAGAGACTCTAGCACTTCTTATGGGGCATTTAGGAAATATTTGTAGAATATATCCCAGCTTGCTTTAATCAGTTTTACATTCAGCTTTTGTAGTGTTTCTAGATAATAGCTTACTGTACATTAGTCAATATACTACAACTTTCACAATATCAATTCATGTAATTAAAATTGGGATCCCTGGGTGGCGCAGCGGTTTGGCGCCTGCCTTTGGCCCAGGGCGCGATCCTGGAGACCCAGGATCGAATCCCACATCAGGCTCCCGGTGCATGGAGCCTGCCTCTCCCTCTGCCTGTGTCTCTGCCTCTCTCTCTCTCTCTCTGTGACTATCATAAATAAATAAAAATTAAAAAAAAATAAAAAAAATAAATAAATAAAATAAAATCTAAGAACACTGGAGGTAGGTATGGTTATTATTCACATTTTACAAATACAGAAACTAAAGTAGGAGAAGTATGTGCTGCTAAATGTTTAATGAATATATTGAAAAACAAACAAGAAACAATCCTGATCTGTGATGTTTGCCAATTTCTGTGGTGCAAACATTCCTGCCACAGCTGAATTCTAGTTACAAATATAACAACGGGCTTGCAAAATTCTAAATATTTTACCATCAGCTTCTGCATTCTGGTACTAGTCAATGCAGCACTTGACTAAAAAGTTCCATATAAATGATCTAGGATTGCTTAGCTATAAGTGGTATATCTAGGCTGTGAAGTCAGTCACATTATCTATATATAATCGATTCAGAATCTGGTTAAGATTTTGAGTAGTGTTCTCAAATTATATCAGTTAACAAAATGCATCTTTAATTATTTTTACAAATAGTTACTTCCAAAATATTCACTTCTCCTTTGCAGCCAGTAGTCATCTCTGATTATTATAGTTATTAAAGATTCCTAGGGGCGCCTGGGTGGCCCAGTTGGTTAAGCGCCCAGCTCTTGATTTTGGCTCAGGTCATGATCTCAGGGTTGTGAGATGAAGCCCTGCATGCCTAAGCTTCTCTTTCTCCCTCTCCTTCCGCCCTTCCCTCCAAACCCACTCTCTCTTTCTCTCTTTAGAAAAAAAAAAATAAGATTCCTATTTTAATTATTAATCTTCTATCAGATTGCATTTGTCTATAAATTATTAGAATGTTTGATTAACAAAGCCATTCAGCTATACAGATTATATTCCTTTGAAAAATATTGCTCTACATAGTGCTAATATTTTGAGAGTCGGGGGAGCTATCTATCTTGAAGGATGTATTGGATTTATCCATTTCAAATCCCTTAGTACATATTGTAGCAGAATAAAGTAGACATTTGAAACTTTGAATCAAAATATAAATAGCAGATAGTGAAACTGAATCTCAGGGGTGAGAAGATGGAGGACATTTGAATCATATTACCAGATGTTCAGCCTCTACTGTGAATTCAAAAACAAAAAAAAAAAATCTTAATTAGAAATATTGAGGTCATCCTACATTTTAAAATACAATTCAGAACTTTATCTCATAAGCAAATGCAACTCTGAAATTAAAAATGTATGAAACCTGAAACACCACAAGAAAAAAATAGAAATCACTTGATTTTACAAAAGAATTGCACCTATGTGAAATGGACTTTTTATTCTCTTTGATTTTACATGGCAGATTTCCATTATTTCAACTACAGGCACAATAACCAATCCAGGTATCAAAAATCCAATCACCTCATTTTGGTATGCTGTGGTCTCCACAATCCAATGCATTAATGGTTATACAGAGAGAGGGTTCACCATTAAATCCTTCCTTTTGAATCAGTTTCAGGTGGCTCTATTTCCAAAACTGCTCAAGCGAAGGTATTAATTATACATTTCCATTTTGACAAAGCCAATATCAGTAGTCACTAAGGCGTAATTTCTTTAGGAGACAATGCAACCTGTTCTCTGATCAGGTTTTGTTTCCCACAAGGATTTATCAGTCTTAAATTACACAGCAAGCAGGCAAGAGAAAGGAAGCAAACAATAAGCATTTCTCGTGGGAAAAAAGAATGAGGCTATAACTCAGGGTATCCTATTAAATTAATATTATATACTTCTGTCAGTTATTTCCATTCATATGTGCTTACATGCACACATATACATAGATAAAATAGGGTATTTATGAATTTTATTGTATTCTTATTTGTGATTTTATTTTAGATGATAAATTTTTACTTGTCATTTCAGGATCACATTAAGGTTTCTTTTTATTTCTTTTGAAAAACAAAAAACAAAAGTATTATTATATGATAAGGTTAGTTTTCTCATAAAACAAATACATGTGTAATGAAAACAAGTGAGACAAAGATTGAGTTTTATCTTACCCCAAAATATTGTGTATATTACTTCATTAATTAATAACTTGTTACAGAAAAGAAAGTAGCTCTGTTAACTCATCGGATTTAGGAAGAAGAAATAAAATACAGGATAGAATCCTAGAATAACCCAGGGGAATATCTAGGTGATTTTGAGTATGATGTTGACTTTTTAGATACAACAAAGCCATAAGCCATTAAAAAAATTAACATTAGACTTCATTAAAATTTAAAACTTCTGCTTTGTGAAAGACTCTGTCAAGAAAATGAGAAAACTGGCAACAGATTGGGAGAAACTATTTGGCAAAAGACATATTAGATAAATAACTGTTCTCCAAAATATACAAAGAATACTTAAAACTGATATGTACAACAAAATATATATACAAAACTCTCAACAATTAAAAAAATGAACCCACCTGATCAAAAAATGGACAAAAGACCTGAACAGACGCCTCAGCAAGAAGATATACCAATGGCAAATAAATAGGTGAAAAAATGTTCTACATTACATGTTATTAGGAAAGTGAAAAATAAGTAACAATGAGATATTACCATATGCCTATATAAAGTGGCCAAAATCCAAAATAGTGACAACACCAAATGCTGGCGAGGATGTGAAGCAAAAGGAATTGTCATAACCATATTATCTAGCAATGATACTCCTTGATATTTACATAAATAAATGGAAAACTTAAGTCCATCAAAAAAAAAAAACTGTGCATCGATATTTTTAGCAGCTTTACTCATAATTGCCAAAAGTTGAAAGCAACCAAGATATCCATCTGTAGATGAATGGGATAAATAACTTGAATATCCAGACAATGGAATCTTATTCAACACCAAAAAAAGGACTATAAGCTACCAAGTCATGAAAAGACATGGTATTTCCCATGTTAAGTGCATATTTAAATGAAAGATGACTATATCCTAACTATATTTCTGTTCTGGAAAATGCAAAATTGTGGAGACAATAAAAAGACCAGTGGTTACAGGAGCTTGGGAAGAGGGAATCAGAGAGGATTTTGATTACAGTGAAATCGCTCTGTATACTGTAAAGATCGATACATGTCATTATACGTATGTCCAAAACCAAAGAATGTACAACACGAAGAGTGAGCTGTACATGTAAACTATAGACATTTTGTGATGATGTGTCTATGTAGGTTCATCAGTTGTAACAAAGGATGTTGAAAGAGGGTGTGTGTGCCTGTGTGTGTGTGTGTGTGTGCGTGTACACGTGTGCGCTGGGGACATATGGGAGCTCTGTGTACCTTATGCTCAATTTTGCTGTGAGACCAAAACTATGCTAAAAAACAAAGTCTGTTTAAAGCAAAAAAAAAGTACATTGTAGAATTTGCTGTAATTAGCCACCACAAGACCATGTCATGGCTGCAACTACCAAGAAAAAAACTACCTGAAAACACTATCTGACACATCAACAATGTAGAAACAGAAGAATAATCTTAACATTTAATACATTTTTCACAAATAAAACTTAATTGATATGTCTACCAAGATAGAAAATATTAAGGCTTTAAAAAAGTATATTAAGGCCTCTATGATAGTAGCCTCTATCATAATCTATTTACTCCGACATTAAGAAATCCCAGTGAAGACATGGATTTCTTGTCTCTAAGACCAAAGTAGATACTAAAACATTACAAACATTTCCTAAAACAGGCAAGGAGAGTCTTCATTCAGCCAGGATGGAATGCTCATCGTCTGTGGGATATATTACTGTGTTGTCATTGCAGACATGGCACTTTCAGTAGTAAAGCCTTCCTTGGTGTGACTGCAGGTCAGGCTGTTGGATAAGTAATTCCCTGGGAGCCTCTGCCTCTCATTCCACTCATCAATCAATGGTCAGAGAAGATATAAAACTATAAAATATGAACAAAAGGATTCAAGATGGCAGGTCATTTTAAGAGAGCGTTTCAAGGCTGATTTGTGTCTTGGTCAAAGACAAGTCTCACTAAAAACGTATTTCCACTTGGTAGTGTCCAAACCTGCAGACCAGGATAAATAGCAAGTGACCATCGCCAGGCTGGAATTATAAAACACTCGGGGTGCCTGGATGGCTCAGTCGCTTGTGCATCCGACTCTTGGTTTCAGCTCAGGTTACCATCACAGGGTTGTGAGATGGAGCCTCAGGTCAGGCTCCACACTCAGTGCGGAGCCTGTTTGAAATTTTCTTTCTCCCTCTCCCTGTGGCCGTCTGTCCTCTCATGTGCTCTCTCTCTCTCTCTCTCTCTCTCTCGCTAAGTAAATAAATTTAAGAAAAAAATTGTTAATAAAATACTAAGGAAAGTGAGTACTCCCCATCCATGAAAACTTCATATTACTGTACCATTAGGACTTGGTAGTTTATACTACCAAGTTTATCTGTGCCAACAAACAAACAATAACTTCTAAAATATCAGTGACTTCAAATAAAAAAGATTATTTGTCACCCACATTTTACCCATGCGGAAAGCTACTGGCAGGAAGGACTTTCCTAGTCACGTAGGAGTCAGACCGAAGGGACATCTATGGTGATATATATTCCTGCATCTGCCCAGTTGGAAAGGGAAAGGGGTGTACAGGTCTGACCTCTTGCTCTTTCTGCCCAATGGTGAAGATATCTCTTGGGCTCACATTGCAATCACTAAAGCAAATCACATGGGTGTGAGGAACATCAAAGTGGGCGGGCAACTGTAACTCTGGCAGGTGCATGAAAGCAAGGGAATGAAAGTACTTGATATATAACACTAAGTCCTGCCACAGAGACCATCGCCACGGAGGACTTTGAACGCGTAAGCTGCCAAAACTCACAGTGTGACACCCACAGTCAGGCCAACTCCATGATTTCCTGAGCTTTCTCTGCCCTTAACTTATATTCTCTCTCTTACCCTCGCTCCAACACTCTACCAAAAATTCCTCCCTGACACTGATTACACGATGAGATTATTCCTATACAACCTCAGCACATCAGCACTGCCATTAGAAGTTTCCTTTGCACTTGACAGGATGAGCACTGGGTGTTATTCTGTATGTTGGCAAATTGAACACCAATAAAAAATAAATTTATTATTAAAAAAATGAAGAAAGAAAGAAAGAAAGAAAAGAAAGAAAGAAGAAAGAAAGAAAAAGAAAGAAAGAAAGAAAGAAAGAAAGAAAGAAAGAAAGAAAGAAAGAAAGAGAAAGAAAGAGAGAAGTTTCCTTTGTTGCTCACTCTCTCCCTTCCCTGTCATCCTTATCTGAAACCTCGTCCTCCTGTCCAGACCCAACTTTCTTTGAAGGCCACCTGGAGGTAACTAAGGGAGAATTAGTAGGATACAGTGGTGGTTCTTGCAGGGGAACAAAGATGGCTATGAGGCATTTGTCACTTCTCACATGAAGAGGGATAGTTGAATTTCCCCTCCTTTGAATATGGGTCATCCTTCATGGTTGCCTTGGCCCATGTAATGTGACAGAAATGACATTCTGGAGCTTCCAAACCCACATCTTAAGAAAACTGTCAGTTGCTACTACCTCTCTCAGGAAGGCAGACATCATAGTACAAAGAAGCTTGGAGAAGGCTCCTGAATGATGGAAATGGTGAGGCCATCCAGAGAGTCCCATAGGGCCAGTCAATGAAACTTTCTTGTTTCTTCATGTCTCCTCTGCCTGCTGAATTCAACCGACTGGGGGACCTCAGCCCATCGTGTGTGGAGCAAAGTAGCCCAGAAAAACTTCCTTGACTTCACAAAGAATTGGCAAAAAGTAATAAATAATTGTTTTAAGTCACTGAATTTGGAAGTTGCTGTTGTTGTTGTTTTCCTTTATGAGGCAGATTAGAAGTGAAATAGTTCTCTACTCTGGGTAAACATTTGAATCAACCGAATGGCAATAAAAGTTTTCGATTATCTGAGCTCATACCAGGCAAATGAACATTTCTAGGAGCGGAACCCCAGCACCACTATTTTTAAAAGCCCCCAGGGTGATTCCGATACCCAACCGGTGTTGGGAACTAAGGATTCATGTTGCCTCTTCTCTGGTTTCGCTTCCAACTCATTTCTCCTGTAACAAGGAGAAAGTCTTACAGTTTTGCGTCATGCCATCTAGTCTACCGCTCTCTGTTCCTGTCTGAAAGTCTCAGTCTTAGGAACACTTAGTCCCAAACATTCTGAAAATGATGTTTCTGTTTGATGTGGGGTGTAGTTAATGGATCATTGATTCAGTGAATTGCTTTTTGTTTCCTTTGCCTGTTTGTTTTTTTAACAATCTCTTTTGTGTGTCTGGATACATCTCAATGAGAAAGGCCTCAAAATAAGAGTACTTAACTCCTCTATAACATGTGAGTCACTGACCATATATCTGAATCTTCAGAGATCATCTTTCACTACCTTTGCAGGAGCTTTAGGGGTCTTACATTGCTGATATGAGAAGTTGTCGTTAAATGATCCAGTGTTCCTGCCAGCAGCTGCTTTCAGCAACCAAAATTTCTTTATGCCACTGGGAGAGACAGAAATCTTGTCCGGATTTTAAGTAAAGACATAAAGTTATATTCGATTGGCAGATGCATAAAATAGATTATATATTTAATGATCTATAGCAAACATTTACTGTACATTAAATTTGCTGATACTTCAACGTTTTCATCAAAATATATCTTGTTCAAAATTTTACCACATTTTCATTGAGAACTAATGACATTCATCGGTTTCATAAAAATATTGAGAATGAAAACACATCTTGCCAAACCCTGTTTCAAATTGATTACTAAAGCACTTACCTTCAAGTACATTGGAAATGGACAAAGAATCATTGGAATCCAAGTTGTACCAATTACAGCTTGTGTGAACTTAATGAATCCACTTTGACTCTCTAAGCTTAGTTTCTCATTTAGAGCAATAATAGTATTTACATCTCAAAGCTATTTTGAAGCTTAAAATAAGATAATGTTTCAATTACAGTTCTCAGAAGGAAGTAGGCACTAAGTAAATATTATCAATTTTAATTATGTCTCAGGATCATAATAATGAGCTTGCTAAAATCAACTGAGGAACACCTCCTACACATCATCCCTCTCATCCTCTACTGTGCAGGGAAGGAAAAGAGGTAGGAGATATTTGAGAAGGGATTCAAGGATGGCAATCTAGATTGACAGCTCAGCCTTTAGAATAAACAACAAAATATGGAAAAATACAAAAAGCGAGTGAACACGTACTGAATGCCTACTAATTATCATATACTTTAGTAGGGGTCCACCAAAACGTTAATGATACTAGTCAGAAAGAGACACCACTGTCAGCTCTTAGAAATAATGACAGATAGGATTGCCTCAGAATGTTGTTGGGGTAACCAAAAACTCCTGAAGAATGCTTTTGATGAGCAGTCATTTTACCTGTGATCACCCCGTGCACCCTAGCTTAGTATATGAGAATTGAGCTTAGTTTCTAACTATTTAGGCATCAAACACTGCCTAGAATCCAAGACTCTTGAGTCCCACTGAGGTGCACTTTCCATTACACCTTGCAGCTGTAGGAATAAAAGAGACTAGTAAATGCTACTTGGATTTTGTGATTTCAAATATCCAGTAAAGATGAATTCACTTGCTGCACCTGCCTGTTGTTTTATCATTCCATTCCCTATCTCTCCTGTGAATTGGCCTACAGACACAACACCTATTTAGAGTGATTGGATCTTGAAAAAATGTAAATTGATATTTCATACCCCATAGGTTCTTCTGCAGTGGTAATATCTGTGGTATATGCACACTGCAAATTAAATCATTTTTTAAGCTCGCATAGGGTCTGTCTAATAAAAACCCTTATGAAATCCCACTGTGTCTGCTCAGTAGCAGCTTTTCACAGTGAAACATTTAAGCTTTTAAAAAGCAACTGAACAAATGTGATTGATTATCAGTTCACGTGCCAGATTCTACATTGAAATTAAAGAAAGTAAAAGCTCTTTTATGAAAGTGATATAACCACCTGCAATATTAAACCAATAAAATATGTGTTTGGCTGTTTGTGAACGGTCTTGACCCAGCTGTATAAAGTAGCCTTCTGGAATGTGGGAGCCTTATATAGTAACTGATCAATCTTTCCTAACTGTGGCAAAGCAGTAAAAAGCATTCCAAATTGACTAAAAGGTCAAAACCCTCTGAAAGGATTCCATCATTGAAGCAACTATGAAGTTAGCCACACTAGTGATAAGCAGAACAAATGAAAAAAAAATGCAACCTATTCATATGTACGCTGGAGACATACTGAGAATTATTAACTCATTAAAAACAAGTTCCCACTGCCTGACACGTAACAAAACTAGATTTGGTTGAGCGTTAATTTGTTTTTCTGCTTATCTAAGTGTTAACCAATACCCGGATGAGTTCGAATGAGCTGATACACATCTCTGCAAATAGCTGTGTAATCTATAAATATCTCACTTTTACCTAAAGTCTCCATAGAACCCTATTAAATAGCTACAGATAATATTTGTGTATATACCTTTGTTTAAGAAATGCAAACACAACCAAATAAATGCAGGGTTCTCTAATAATAGTTACTTTGGGATTCAGTTTACAGAGAAGCAAGTCTGACTCTGGATGGACCTGTTCAGTAGATCTGTTTTCTTTGGCAGGGAAGATTACAGCGGCAGTAAATAGAAAGTAGTCCAGAGTAGCCTGCCATCAACATCAGTCTTCTAGCTACAGGTTACCAGGAGTTTTCTGGATGTTTCTTGAATATGAAAAACAGCATGTCGCTGTGGTTACTAAAACCTATATGAATGGGTAACAACTGGAGAGCACGGCTTCATTGGGTAGAGGATCATGTTTTAAAAAGGCAACAATTTCATCCAGGTCGGAGTGATTAGATAGGGGGCAAGATGGACAAACCAAAATGTGGGGAAGAAGTCAATAACTGGTTATTAAAAGTCAGGTGTAACTCAGATAGTTGGTTACAAGGAACAAAGTTATTTCTTATTGTATGGGAAGCAAGGAACAAGTTTAAATCAGTAGCAAGAACAACAGACAAATAAATCAATTGATTTATTTGGTCCCTGGAGCTGGGTTAGGTTTGGACCTTTGTTGTGGTTAAGGCAGCCACACTCAAATAGTATATAGAGATTGTTGCAGGCATCAAGGTCAGCCTATAGGATAGAAAAAGTGCATTTATTCCATGTGTGGTAGGATTCTTCATCTTTGTATGTACGAAATTTGCATGTACAAATGTTACCATAGAATTGTTTTATCCAACTACTAGTCACTGATTTTCTAAACATCCTAAATTAGGGCAAGACTTTGTCATGTAAACACATTTAATTTTTTTAAAGATTTTATTTATTTATTCATGAGAGACACACAGAGAGAGGCAGAGACACAGGCAGAGGGAGAAGTAGGCTCCATGCAGGGAGCCGATGTGGGACTCCATCTCAGGACCTCAGGATCATGCCCTGGGCCAAAGGCAGATGCTCAACCACTGAGCCACCCGGGCTGCCCAACACATTTAATTTTTGAAACGAACAACTTCCATCAACAACATGGATAATAAAGGCTAGAGACTTTCATTGTGAGAAAATATAAGACAAAGAGAAAGCAAGAGATGGAGTGAAAGAGGCAAATAAGAATAGGTAAGCCTAATATTCTGGGAATATTCCTGAATTATTGCTTAGGGAAGTTCCAAAGCAAAAGTCTAAAAACTTTAACCCATGATTACATGATCATACAACATGGAGGAAGCCACCAAGACAGCACATTTGCTTGACAACAAATTCTTGTGAAAATGATAAAATAATTTTATGCCATATAATTGCACCGTCAATATCCAGAATTCTATCCCCAATTTGTAGGAAACAAGCTACAACTTTGTCCTCTACTTCAAAACTTGGTATGATAGAAAGGTAGACACTCCATTAAATACTATGAACGCCAAGATTGGGGAAATGAATTTAATAAATTAAAGTCAAAGTTGTCTTCCTTCAAGAATTATTTATTCATATATGGAATAAATATGCTAGAATAAGTGCAAAATACTGTTCCCTCTGGTTGCCATATTATCAGTCATAGATTTTGCATTTTTCTTCAAATGTGTATATATTTACAGAATTGGTACTCCTGGTGTGTGCTTCCCCAGTCAGATGATGTTTTTGGCAGAAGCAGTGTTGCCCTATACATGAGCACCCCCTGCTGACACATTCTGGAGACCCACTCCAATCACTCTAAGAACCATTGAATTGAAACATCCCCTACTACATCTTAGATCTATGCTTGTGTGTGTGATGCGTCCTGACATAGTACACATTTACACAGACAGCAGCAGCATCTCAAGAGCTCATCTCAAGTCACTGTTGGTATCTTTCGCATCTTTTTTTTAAGTATTTATTTATTCATGAGAGACACAAAGAAGAGAGGCAGAGACACAGGCAGAGGGAGAAGCAGGCTCCCTGTAGAAGCCACCTGCAGGGTCCTGGGATCATAACCTGAGCCGAAGGCAGATGCTCAACTACTGAGCCACCCAGGTGTCCCAGTATCTTCTTCATCTTTTAAGACAGCAAACAAAATGATAAAAACTTAATATTTTCCTGTGTTTAACATTTTTTTGAAAAGATTAATTTGCAACTGAATTTTTATTGCTGTTTTATTGCCACTGTAACAAATTCCCACAAATTTAGTGGATTAGAAGACTACAAATTTATTATTTTAAAGTTCTGTAGGTGAGAAGTCTCATATGGCCTTTGCTGTGTTAAAATCAAGGTGTTGATAAGGCTGCACTCCTTTCTAGTGACTCTAGGGGAGAGTCAGTTACATTGCTATTTCCACTTCTAGAAAATGCCCACATTCCTTGGCTCATAGCCCCCTTCTTCCATCTTCAAAACCAGCAAAGTTGCCTCTCTCTGTATCTTTCTCCCATAGTCACATCTCCTTGTGACTCTCCCCTTTGGCTTCCTGTACCATCTTTAGGGACTTTTGTGGTGATGTCTACTCAAATAATCATCTAGGAAAGTCTCCCTTTTTTTAAGGTTAGCTAACTAGGAACCTGAATCTCCCTTTGCCATGTACCCTAACATTCACAAATTCTGGGGATTAGAACATGGACGAATTTGTGGGAGGTTTGGAAAGAGTCATGACAACTAATAATTTCTTCTTTTTTTTTTCAAATTTTATTTCAATCATTTCGTCTTAAGTAGGAAAATAACATCTGCCCAGAAATTTAGAAAAACATATCTTCCTTTTAATGTCTGATAAAATGTTGCCAAGTTTTTAGTATTTACTCAAATAACAGTGGCCAAATTTCTAATATATGTATTTTCTTCACTTTGGAATATGCACTAGTATTGAAAATGTGATGCAGGAGAGTTAGTAATGCCTTAAGGGAAAGAAAAGTAGGATTAGAAACCTTATTTGATTACTGCTAAAATGTCCAGAATTTCTGAGATAAAAACACAGTTCAGGAATTTTACTTCACATGTAACACAAACCAAACACACTTTAAATAAATACATAAGGGTAAAACAATAATTGTTAGCACTTTTTGAAATGTTGTGCTTCGGATAATACAGAAGCCTAGAAAAATACACACTTATCAATCAGATCGTTTCTTCTGAATTTCTGTTTTACAGTTTACCAGGGGTACTACCTTAGGCAAGCTCTTAACCTCTCTTGGTGCTCAGATATTACATCTGTAAAATAGTGATAATAATAGTAATGCTTATTTCAAAAGATTGGTGTGAGAATTAAATAAAAGAATCCATCAAAGGTAATTACCCCTCTGTGGAGCAGCTAGGAAAAAAAAATGATCAAAAAGATTCTCATCTTTAACCCTAAACAAGCTCTAGATATGAGAAAACAAAAACAGTTCTCATCTTTAACAATGCATTAATCTAAAGTCTTCAGCATAAAGGGAATGGATGTATTCAAATCTGTTTGAAAGAAAGAACATGCAGTTTTAAGTTTTTAACACATCTGTTGTGTTGATAGACACCTACCAACCAATTTCATTAAGCTTGCATGACTGTTAGCCTTTCTTCTTTCCTAAAGCATTAAAGTGAACGAAAATATATAAATATTTCCTGGATCAAAGCCAATTAATTGTACCCTGCTATGCACAGTTAAGGACAGAGTTGTTTTAGCTGAATAGTCACACTCAGAAAATTTAATGTGAATTCTTTCTCTTCCCAAAGAGGCATATCTTAAATGCAAATCCTTTCAGGAAACAGGAACACTAGTACAAGATAGTGATTGATTCATTTTCCTAACTGCTGTTCTCTCGTTCCTTTTGATTTGATGGAAGGACCACATGAGGTAACATATGCTGACATATTTAAGAAGATTTAATTGAGTTCCTCTAAAAGACATAGTAAAAAAAAAAAAAAAAAGGCAAACAACTAATAATCACCAAGAAATGCACTGAATCTTTTCTGAAGCATCATTCTAATGGGCTGAAAATACATTTAAATAAACTATTAAAGAAAATTTCAATAAAACCACTTAAAGTAAGTTCACTGAGAAAATATGGGTGGAATAATCTCTTAGAAAATGGGGATCAGGGGATCCCTGGGTGGCGCAGCGGTTTAGCACCTGCCTTTGGCCCAGGGCGCGATCCTGGAGACCCGGGATCGAATCCCACATCGGGATCCCGGTGCATGGAGCCTGCTTCTCCCTCTGCCTATGTCTCTGCCTCTCTCTCTCTCTGTGTGTGTGACTATCATAAATAAATTTAAAAAATTAAAAAAAAAAAAAGAAAATGGGGATCAGGAGACTTTTCCAGAGGAGGAAACATAGCTGCATGTCTCTAGGAATGAGTGAATACCATGAGGCCGACAACAAGTCCAGTAGGGGGACAGCAAGTGTGAAGGCAGGAGAGAGTGGAAAGCCATGTTGTGCTCAAGGGAAGAAGAGTATGAACTCATAGATAGATAGATAGATGATAGATAGATAGATAGATAGATAGATAGATAGATAGATAATAGATAGATAGATGATAGATATGGTGAATGGCTTTGAGTAAGAGGAATGAGGCAAGATTTCAAGCAAATTGTCAAAGACTGATTTTCAGTTCAGCATATAAGGAGCTGAGAAGTTGTCACTCCACCCTAACAATAAGTAAAAAGCTGAACAAACTAAAAAATCAACAGCTATTTTTAGCTCTCCCAGAGAAGTGAGGTCACGGGACAAACTACCATGAAGCTTAGAGAGACAGACAGACAAATAGAACCCAACTTCTCAGAACACAACCCCACCTCCCTGGAACTAGTATCATTAGGAAAACCTAAACTGCTGGAGGCTCGATTTGGACACATCTCAGAGAGAAAAAAGCACCAGAGGACTCAGTCACAACGAGATCCCCACACTTTCATGAGTTACACTTTCAAGAGTTCTACCAATGTCTCATAGTGAACATTAGAAAAAAATCTCTTTGATCCTGTAGCAGAGAGAGAAAAAGAGAAATAACCATTTTGAAATTCACCAGACCATTATGTTCTTAACAAGGTCTGTTCTCAAGAGAAACTATTTTAACAGAGCCCAACCTATGGGGGTTAAGCCAGAGCCTCACTGACCTGGGGGAGGGGAAACACTCAATTCCAGCCCACTCTAACCTTCTACAGAGAAGAAGAGAAATATCCAACTCTAGCCTTGTCTCGCCATCCTGTACCGTGTAAGTGGGTGACAAAAAGAAAACTGCTGAGAAGTACTTGTGTTCACAGCCCGGGGCAGGGTCTCACTTAAAGTTTGAGACCTAATTATAGGACCAGAGAACTCTTCCCTTCCCCCACACCTCACACCACATTACTAAAGGCCTATTGACAGTAGTTCCTTTCACTGGGTAGGGCATGTCCACCTTTTGACAGAAAATTATAAAGCTTACCGAAAGGTAAAAAAACATGTTTTGAACAGATAGAGCAAGCCTCAGAACGAGATCCAGATCAAGCAGGGATGTTGAAATTATCAGACCATGACATTGAAACAGCTATGATCAATATGGGAAGAGGTTGTGTTAGGGTTTTCCAGAGAAACAAAACTAATTTTGTAGCTCTCTGTCTCTATTTCAATCTGTACCTAGAAAGATACAGAGACAGGGAGATCTATTGTAAGAATTAACTCACACAGTTATGAAGCCCAATAGTCCCAAGATTTGCTAGTAGCAAGCTGGAACTGTAAAACCAAAAACAACAACAACAACAACAACAACAAAAACAAACAAACAAACAAACAAACAACAAAAAAAAAAAAGTGGAGTGATTCAGTCCAAGTCTAAAGGCCTGAGAACCATAGGAGTTGAGTTGATGGTATAAGTCCCAGCCTAAGTCTAAAGGCCTGTGGGACACCTGGGTGGCTCAGTGGTTGAGAATCCGCCTTCAGCTCAGGGTGTGATGCCCGGGGTCCTGGGATCCAGTCCCACATCTGGCTCCCTGCGTGGAGCTGCTTCTCCCTCTGCCTGTGTCTCTGCTTCTCTCTGTGTGTCTCTCATGAATAAACAAATAAAATAAAATCTTTAAGTCTAAAGACCTGAGAATTAGGAGGCCAATGGTATAAGTCTTGGTATAAATCTAAAGGCCCAAGAACCAAGACACCAATATCCAAGGGCAAAAGAAGATGAATCCCAACTCAAACATAAAGCAAATTCTCCCTTTCTCCACCTTTATTCTACTCAAGCCCTCTACTGATAGGATAATACCCACCAGCAGCGGTGAAGTTGATCTTCTTTTGTTCAGTTTACCAATTGCTTACCTCTTTTTAAGCTTACCTCTTTTTAAATCATCCTTCTAGACACATCCAGAAACACTGCATACCAGATAACTGGATATTTCTTGTCCAGTCAATTTGAAAATTGCACCTTACAGAGCTCTAATAGGAGTAGACATCATGAAGGAATATATGGAACAATAAGAAAGAGAAATTTTAAGAAAGAATAAAAAAGAAATAGCATTAATAAAAAATAATATGACATAAATGAAGAATATCTTTGATGGGCTCATAGGTAGATTGGATATGACTGAAGAAAAAAGCCTCTGAGCTTGGAAATATGTCAGTATAAGTGTCCATACCTGAAAAACAAACAGGAAATGTCTGGGGAGGGGGGAAAAAGAAACATAATATCCAAGGACTGTGGGACAACTACAAAAAGTATAATGTATGCATATTAGTAATACCAAAATGAGACAAAGGAGAGAAAAAAACAGAAGAAATATTTGGAAAAAATAATGACAGTTTCCCCAAATTAATATAAGACACCAAACCATGGATATAGGAAGCTCAGAGAACAGTAGACAGGATAAATGCACACAACAACAATGTGTAGAAATATCACATTCATGCTGCAGAAGTTTTTAAACAAATTATCTTGAACGAAGCCAGAGGAGGGGAAAATGCCTTACTCATACAGGAGCAAATATAAGAATTATATCAGACTTCTCCTCAGAAACCATTCAAGCAAGAAGAGAGCAGAGTGAAATATTTAAAGCACTGAGAGAAAAAAATTAGAAATGTAAATATAGATTACTATTTTCAAAAATGAAGGAGAAATGAAAACAAAACAGTGAGAGCATTTTTTTTGCTAATGGGTTTATCTTGCAAAAAATGTTGAAAGAAAATATTCAGAGAAAAGGTAAATGATGTTAGTTCAAAAATTCAGATGTACATGAAGAAAGGAAGATCATTACAGAAGGAATAAGTAAAACAAAAATTTGCATTATTCTTCATAAATGAGATAACTTCAAAATAACAGTAGCTATAATACATTCAAAGAAGATATACAGATGGCAAATAAGCATATGAAAACATGGTCAACATCCTGCATCATTAGGGAATTGCAAATTAAAACGCCAATGAAATATCATTACACAGCTATTAGAATGGTCAAAAGTCATTTTGGAAGATAGTTGGGGAGTTTCTTAAAAAAACTAATCATATCCCTACCATATAAGGCAGCCAACTGCACATTCCTTGGTAATTCTCCAAAGAAGTGGAGCACTTACACACAAACAAACCTGCACGTGGATGTTTAGAGCAGCTTTATTCATAATTGCTAAAACTTGGAAGCAACCAAGGTGTCCTTCAGGATGAATGAGTAAATAAACTGTAGTACATCCCGACAATAGAATGAGATTCAGCACCATAAAAAATGAGCTATCAAATCATGAAAAAAAAAAAAAAACATAGAGGAATGTATAGCATCAAGAGTGAATCCTAAAAACAAACAAAAAACCAAAACCAAAACAAAACAAAACAAAAAAAAACAAGTGAATCCTAATGTAGACTATGGGCTTTGGGGGCTTTGGGTGATAATGTGTCAATAGAGTGTCATTGATTGTGACAGTCCTACCATGCTGAAGAAGGATGCTGATAGTGGAGGAGGGTGTGTGGTGTGTGTACCTGGGCACAGGGAGCGCTTGGTAACGCTCGGCACTTTCACTCAATTTTGCTGTGAACCTAAATCTGTTCTGAAAAGTATAGTCTATTTAAAAACAAATAGTATGCCAAAGTATATGTTTATGTTAATATTGGGCAGTCAGAAATCATTATTTTCTATCTATCTATTTATCATCTACCTATCATCTATCTATAAAACCATGTATTCCTCAAAATCTATTGCAAAGAAAGACCATGTAATTTTGACATTTTAGCACAGCAATTGATTCGTAGCCACATACAGACCAATCTCATAAACCTTCCTGAATGTTTGCCTTTGGAACATCGTAATATTGTGGTATTACGATGCACACATTTTTTCAATAGGAAGAAAAGATCAGCATCCTAACCATATACACAATTTATCTATTTTTTAGATCCTTTAACCTTGGTGCTATTTCTTGGCCAGATAACAATGGTAATCTAAGGATATTATTTAGATTAGTAGACTGGTTGACAAGAGATTATTGTCAAACTAACTGAGGCCTTTAAGTATATAATGGAGAAATGAAATATATATATATATATATATATATATATATTTTTTTTTTTTTTTTTTGCTTAGTTCTATTGCCTTTATTGCTAAAAGTAGCATTTCTTCCTTGTCATTCTTGCTAGTTTCTACTTTGGCTAAGAGAGAGATGTGACTAAACAGTAACCTTATAATTTTCCAGCTATATTAAATTTTAGCTTTTAATGGAAAGAGTAAGCTAACATTAATTCTATGAGCTCTCCTCTTTGCAGAAGCTCCAAATAGAAAATATATTCATTCATTTAATCCTCAAACATTTTAAGCGCCAAGTAGAAGTATAGTGCATTTCAACTGCCACAGAAACTCCAAGATAAATATAGCATATACCAAATATGCTTATTATATCAGGGGACTGAGTAATTAGAGCAAATACTCCACCAATCCACAAAATCTGGCTGATACACTGCTTAGTTCTCAAAGAGTTTACAGTGAATTACAGAAAGATACACAAATGGCTACATACAAAGGAAAACCTTGAAATGTCCAAATCATGGCATATAGGAAAATAAGCAGGGATCCCTGGGTGGCGCAGCGGTTTAGCTCCTGCCTTTGGCCCAGGGCGTGATCCTGGAGACCCGGGATCGAATCCCACGTCGGGCTCCCGGTGCATGGAGCCTGCTTCTCCCTCTGCCTGTGTCTCTGCCTCTCTCTCTCTCTGTGACTATCATAAATAAATAAAAATTAAAAAAAAAAAAAAAAGAAAATAAGCAGGCAGCAGAGAAGGCAGTTAGGAAGTTCTCAGAGAAAAACAAGCATTTGAGCTGAAAGTTAGAAAAAGAAAAAAAAAACATAACACAAATGTTAAGCATTTGTGCTGTTTAAATATTAAGGATAGAAATAAACTTCTGTTCATAGTTTGAAAATTGCTGATACTCACAGTAAATTAAAAAATAAAATTTAGAAACCAGTGAAGAAATATACCAGCCTGTTGGAAATGTGCCTTAAGAACCAAGGTAATTGCTTTTCACCATTTCAGGTTTAACATTTGAAAATGGTTTTCAAACCTCTAGTTTTAAGAAAAAAATAGATTGTTTCATACTCATACACAGAGGGTATTCCCATGACACATATATTGATCAGGATTAGCTGATGCTGCCATATTTGACACGATGATGTTTTCCATATCACTAACTCAATCTCCTGTGACCCTGATGGATCGTCAGGGCAGCTCCATGATCCAGATGATTTTTATTTCATGGTCCCATCATTTCAACACACAGGTTAGAGGGAAGTGGAGACAAGGCCTTTAATGCACCTGATCCTGAGGAGCCAGACTCCACTAACACTCATGATCCTTTGGTCAGAACAGTAACAACAAGGAACATCACTGACCATGATTTCCATGGCCTGGAAGTGTATGCAGGAAGGAGAGGCGACTCAGAGAGCGATGATTACTAGTGATGTTAACCACAGAAACACATTCATCAGCTCAGCTTTGGCAAGTAAACATGGAGAGTAGGCATAGCCATAATCAGATATGTGGAAGATTCGAGATTCCATGACTTAAACCATGGACAGAAATGAGCACACTTCCCTAAAATTATGTACATCAGATTATAAAAGTTCCAGTTACACAGCAGTGGGATCTCTCTATTGTCATGCAAAGATATGAGCCTGTAAGTGCTACTTGAAGCTTAGGACTCTCTGGCATGAAAATCAAGTCATCCAGAGGATGTATTTATTGTATCATGAGTAAGGAGCTTTGTGTTCATATTTCCAGCTCTGCCTACAAAGTCTTCTTATAAATTCTTGGGGGAAAAATTAGTTAACTTTTCTAGACCAATGTTTTTAGTTTTAAGAAACTTCAATGGAAGAAACACCAAGGTTGCATGATCTCCAACATACTAAGTTTACATGACGTGATGCATTTTATATTTTCTTATTTAATTTCTACTTAAGCTTTGCGTAGTGGCAGTGTCATAGCCAATGAGGTTTATCCGAGGCGTGATTATTGCTAATTGAAAACTTTTCCTAATTTCCACTTAAGACAACATGCCAAATAAAAGTGGTGATTAAAAGAATAAGTTGAACTTGACAAATACTAAAAATTATCCTTCAAATCTTTTTTATGTGACTTTTTTTTTTAATAATGAAAGCACTTATTAAGGAGGTCCTTCTTATACTATGATAATTAAGTCAAGCTGGAGTTGGATCCTAGATGGAATTACTTTATTCAAAATCAAGTTGTTTGGTTAAAAAAAAAAAAAAGAAAAACAAACTTAGTTGTTTCAGTAGTTATTCCTGAGTATTTATATACATGAAGAAATCATTGGTAATCTTTAGAAACCATTTATTTCAAATAACAAGTATGCTACTTTATTAGAGAGTATTGTAAGTTCTTTGAAAATTTAGAAGTCTTCATAAGAAATCTTTTTTTACAAGTACTAAATAATATGTTGTTATGAATGCATCATCTACCAATACATTTCTTTTCAATACAGCATTTCACAATCAGGTAGCTCATTTAATATAGCACACATTTTTTTTTTTTTTCAGACTGAGGGTAGAAAGGAAGACATACTAAGAGATACAAGCTTTCCTCATATTAGGGGAAGAAGCTAGCATGTGAAGCTAAAATGGTACCTAAGAAAGGATATTATTTATAGAAGCTAGAATATGAAAGGAAATGGCAGGAGATGTCGGAATTGATTGAAACACTCAACCTTGACAGCTCTGAAATTTGCAGGTTGAATACCTGCCACAATTTGTGAATGATCCTCTATATTCTTAAACTGCTTGGTTTAGCTAGCATTGTGATAGAAATGGATGAGAGAAGCCAAGGAACTCTAAGCCATATACAAGTTCCATTTCATTCCTAAGACTTATCCTAATATATGTTATTCTGCAATAAAAGAAAGAACTAGAGAAGTATATATTGATGCTGATCAGAATTTTCATCTTTAGAAACTATCCTGAATTTCAAAATGTAAACATTTCCAAAGAACATTTTCTTTTTTACTGAGGTGCTCTCTTGTAATGTAAGGAATCTGTACATGAATATGTATTTTTATTAAATGCATTTATTCACCTGTTATTAAGGTACCTGGGTATTGTGCATATGTGTCTGTCTGTGCATGTGTGTGTGTAACAGTTAAACATTCACTCAATATATGGTAATGAAGAATTTGTGGCTGGTTTATTAAATAAGATTGGCTAAATTGCAGAATGCTCTAAAATTGCAGAGTGCTCTAAATAACCAGGCCAGAAAATAATAAACGAATATTGCCAAATGAAAATGCACAGAAAATAGTTCAACTCTCTTGGCTAGTAAAGGGTAACACAGGCTTATTAAAGCCAGCCATTTGTTATGTTTGCAAGAGTCTGGGTACAACTAGATCAGAAATAAAATTACTTGGTCTCAGTTAAGTCAAAACAAGATAAATAATAAACTAGCGAGACTCTTCCATTGATGTAGAGATGTTCTTTTTAGCCTAGCAAAATCCAAATCCCACCATTCTCACCCAATATTTATATTCTTTAAACACACACAGAACTACACGCTGTATCTCAAGTACAGAAAATATCTAACTGTAGTTATTGTAAATATTGTTGTAACATATACAGATTATGTTTGTATTAGAGTTATTTAAATTTATTACTTTCTCCTGAGATAATGCCAAAAATCGCACATTTCAAGACACTGAACATCTTACTATTCTCTCTCGATAAATATTAAGACCACAATGGTCACTTTGTAAAAACCATACATTTTGTTGAAGTCGAGAAATTACTAGTACCTAAACAATACTTCCAAAAGAAACAATGACTCTAGGGAAATCTAGAATAGATTTCACCTGTTCCACTAACATAGGAAAAGTGGGAGCAGGGGGCTCGTAAGTTGATGAAGAGAAACACTTTTGCATCAGTAGGTTAAGCCTCCAACTCTCGGTTTGGCTCAGGTCATGATCTCGGAGTTGTGGGATCGAGCTTCCAGATCAGGCTCGGTGCTCAAGGCAGAGTCTGCTTCAGATTCTCTCTTCTTCTCCTCTCACTCACTGTCTCTCTCAAATATATAAATAAAATCTTAGAAATATAAAATATTTAACATTCAACTATTAAGGAAAACAAACAATAATATTCTCCTTTCTTCCCAGATATTTTCCAGAATGGGGACAAAGAGGAACGTTGACTTAAAAAAATTCATGAAAATACAGTGACTTTCTTATGACATTGAGAGATAGAAAAATATGGGTTCCGTTAGATACATTTAATTGATAAGAACAAGTGTTAGTAAATAATGCAATATCACTTAAACACCAAGTTCAATAATTCTAAGGAATAAATTCTGACTTTCCCACTACCACCAGCACCACCAGCACCAAAAACATTCCCTGATTTAATCACTATCCAAGAATAGATTTCACCTGTTCCACTTAACATAGGAAAAGGTGGGAGCAGGGGGGCTTGTAAGTTGATGAAGAGAAACACTTTTCCTTTTCCCTTTAGGGAAAACATACATTTTTTTAAAAATTTACATGGAATATGCATCCTGGCTTTGGCATTTGCTTATCACTCCATCTTTATGTATCATAGTATGCTACCCCACACACTTCCAAATCACCTACCCCAATTTGGGTATCCTTTCTTGATTATGATTTTATAATTCTATTCTATCTGTTATCATACTTCAATGTCACCACTCCCCTTTCAAAGAGCAACACGGGGCCTATATAACACAATAATTGTAACTATAGAGGCAATTACAATACTTGGCAAATACCAAACTCTCCAAGGTCTTTTGAATAATTGGAAGAGGTAATGTAAGAATGTGATAGCTCCAGATCATGTAGTGTTTGTTAAAAGTAATTTCTGACTGAAATAAACTCTCTCTATAAAAATTATATTGCAATATTTCAATGTAGTGTAAGCGATATCCAAATTACTGGTACAATCTGTCAGAGAAATTAAATAAAAAACATGAGAGGAAGTTATGTAAGACTAAACACACAGAATATAACTAGAAATATCTGTGATAAATATTCCCTTTTTGCTTTACATAACAGTTAAGCTACAGTTTATTTTATTTATTTATTTATTTATTTATTTATTTATTTATTTATTTTACTGTATTTATTCATAAGAGACAGAGAGAGACAGAGGCAGAGACACAGGCAGAGGGAGAAGCAGGCTCCATGCAGGGAGCCCAATGTGGGACTTGATCCCGGGTCTCCAGGGTCAGGCCTGGGGCTCTAGGCGGTGCAAAACCCGAGCCACCTGGGCTGGCCCTATTTATTTTTTTAAGAAAATATTTATATATTTATTTTGAGAGAGCATGTGTGTGAGCAAGTGGCGGTAGGGGAGCAGAGGGAGAGGGAGAGAGAGAATCTCAAGCAAACTCCCACTGAGAGTGGAGCCTGACATGGGCCTCCATTTCACCCTACTGAAATCATGACCTGACCCTAAACCAAGAGATGGGCACTCAACTGAGCCACCCAGGAGTCCCTACGGTTGTATTTTGTTTCATTTTAAACAAAATTACCTAAATATGGAAGAATAATGGTATGGTAGAATGAAGATATTACATGCAACTGGTTGACCTGATTTTAAATCTCAGGTTTGCTATTTTGTTGCTCTGTGAATGAGGAAGGGTATATTCACTCTCAAGCTCACTTACCTTGCAGGGAAACTGGTATCTAATTAATAATATCTTAAATGAGAAAATGTCTGAACACAGTGCTCACATGTGGAAGGTACTGGCACTAGGTGGTCCCCACAGTCTGCAGAAGACAATGAATTTATTTACTTAATTTCTCAAGTCAAATGTTAGATAAAAGCAAAATCTGACAGAGGACTAAGTGTGCACTAATTGAGAAAATATTTTAAAACTCAAGCCTCGGTTTCATATAAATTAAGGACATTAAGGATGCCATGAGGATCAAATTAGGGAAGAGATGAGTGACTTTGTAAGTTATATTAGTAGTAAATACAAATTAGACTAAAACTGAAAATGTGATTCAATACCAAACTAAATAAAGGTGAAAAGGAAGTAGAAGAAGATGACTTCACCAGGTGCCCTTTCTGTGAAATTTTGTTATTCTACTCCTTTATCAAATTAATGTTTATTTGAAATCAAAAGTTCCTGTTTAAACCTACAAAATCATATACTTATTCAGACAATGACAAATGAACATACTGATTATTCAGTAAAGGGGTGGAGATATAAACATTATAAGAATATGAGGCATAATGGTTTATAAGACTTCTGTATTAGCAAAGGACAGATTGTGAGCATGTTAATATAAAGACAAAGAGTTGAGATAACAAGTGGAAGAATAAGTTGGAGTGAGGTGCAGAAACTAGAAAACTTTGGGGCACCTGGGTGACTGAGCCTTTGGCTCAGGTTGTGATCCCAGAGTCTTGGGATCAAGTTCCACATCTGGCTCCACGTAGGGAGCCTGCTTCTTTTTCTGCCTAAGCTATGCCTCTATCTCTGTGTCTCTCATGAATAAATAAATAAAATCTTTAAAAAAAGTAAAAGAAAGAAAACTTCAAAGTGCTGCTGCTAGTTCCAGCCCCATAGTATGTAGTTAACTATAAGTCTATGGGAGAAGGTCCGTCTCAAACACAGGAAGTGTTCTCAAAATCAGTGACTCTGGGGATAGAGGGTGAGGGACTAGTGCTATAGGTAGAAAATAGCATTGGTCATTGTCAATAACTCTTGAGTCAAGAGTGAGTTGGTGACCAATATCTTACTATAGAGCAATTTCTCCATTAATGGAGAGAAATAGGAGAAGCAATCTAGTTTTGAGGAAGAAGGGATGGCAGGAATCATCACCTTATAAATAAATGAATTGCAGGGAAACTGAGGAGCAATATAGATAGATAGCTAGATTTTCACAGGTAAGGGATGCTGGATTTCAGCATTTCGCTGGAGATTTTCATGTAAAAAAATGAAAAGTAATCAAGTACATGGAAGGAATGTGTCACTTTTTATTAAAAACTTTTAAAGTATGGAATGATCAGGATACTCTAGTTGAAATCATTTTAATCATGGATTATAGCAATTCTAACAAGCTTGCACAGAGAGTGCTCATCTTTTCATCATCTTGTGTTGTTGTGGTTGTTCTTTTTTTAGGGTGAAACTGTATAAAGCAAATTATTCAGAAGATAGCAATTTTATTACATATGCATTAAGGAAATTAGCCATATATCTGAAATGAAGTTTGCCATGGAGATAGAAGCTCTCTTAATCTCTAAACATATAAAATCTCTCATTTATTTAATTCTTTCAAGTAACTAAGTTATTACTTATTGATTCACTTTATTAAAGACATTGAGACTAAAATTACTCAAGACTCTAAGACCATTAAAATCCCAATTTATTAGTAATGATAGAAGAAATGAGGAAAGATTTTGTCACTTTCTCCAAAAATATTAATTTTGACATCATTCTTTTTTTCCCGCTGAATAAGCTTCCAGCCTCTTGAAGAATTCTAAATTGTAAAGTTTTCATTCAACTTTTTAATGCAGATATTTTTATCCGATGTTATAAAAACAACCTACAAATTACTTACATTCACACAAGCACTAGGATATCTACAGAGTTATTTTCTGTGCAGGCAATTTTTAAAATATTAATGGCTTTAAAAATGAAATATAGATGCTTACACAAATAGGCACTCATCTAAGAAAATCATCAGCCCTTTTAAACAAAATGAAAACAAAAATTGATAATCTGTGATTTAAGGAATATATTTTTATCACTGTTGTCTTAGTAGGGATAAATTAGGATGATAATAGGCAACAAAAATAACTCATCTGTATATAAAGTAATAATTTATTCTAATTATTTCCATTGTTATTTTACAGTGTCAAATTTCTCCATAGATAAGTAAAGCTATACTACAAATTACTGGCAGGGTAAATATACTATTTATCATATTATTTAAGTTATGTAATGCTTGCAAAGATACGTTTTATTGAGTTATTTTAAATCACCTTAACCCAAAAGACTAAAACGGATAATCTGCTACATCATGTGTTAGCCTCAAAAATCAAACTCGGCTACAAACCTTGTTGTTATGGAAAGATGGAGGACAAGTGACCTCCATCTTAATGCTTTCTTGCTGGAGGCAAGTAGAAAACTCAGTTTTCTAGCCTATACTCCTAGGATTTTATGATCATTCTTTGAGGAATCTGATTCTGTATTCTGAAGTCTGACTGCTGACAGCTTTAAGTCTCATTTTCCCTCTTCCTCCTGTGTCCTATATCTGATCAAGCTCATAAGAAGGCCTGGTGTCTCTCCTTTGGGCAAGTTGGGGATTTAAATCATGCAAGCCCCTTCCTACATGAATCGCCATCCTGGCACCACTCTCTAAACCACAATAAAATCCAGGCCATTGTCCTCTCCTTGCTTTCTCAAAGCATTTTGAACCTGCCTGGAAGTCTTGTCTTCCTCTGCCAGAGGTCTTAATTGCATTTTTCACATTAATTTGTGTTTAGGACATGAAGGTGGTCGAAAGTAAGGATTAAAAATATAGTTAAGAATGATCTTATTCTCAAGGTTCAATAGTCTGTTGAGGTCAATGGTAGGTAAACACATAATTAAAATAGAGATACGAAGTCTATGGTAGGCAGAAGCCCAAATGAAATTCTTAAATGTGAGAAAAAAAGCTAGAAATAATTAAATAACTTTTGAGGTTGGAGATGACTTCTTGGATGAATGATTTATGTTTTAAAGGTTAAAAAAATAAAGGTTAAATAAAAGTCAGCCACATGGAGAATTCATGTAGCATTATTGCAGGAAAATGGAATATTATAAAAAATATGAAAAAGAAAATTCTAGATTGTGTTAATTGCAAGCAATTTATCCTGCCCAGAAAGTCTCCTTTAAAGGAAAGAATGGTGGTAAATAAGGCCATTTAATTAAGATCAGAATGAATGTCTTGTAAACTCATCTTTTGAGTTTAGATTTTATGGCTTTTGCTATTTTCGGTATTATTCCATCAACTAAATGATTAAGACTCCATTGCACTCTGTAGGTTGTCTTTTAGTACCCAAAACATTCTTAAGAGTTATATTGCCTATAGTTCAGAAAAAAATATACAGCTAGCTAATTTTTACTCCAACATGTTACGACTAAAAAATAATAATTATTGGCCAGCCTAATCGACCAATTCAGACATGATTTATGGCTGTACACATTAGAATACCTTTTATTGCTACTTATAACTGTTGTCTTAATCTTCATAAAATGTATCCATCATTATCTTTCCCATTCCTTAATCAAAATAACCAAAACTGTTGAGGTATAATTGAAGTATAAATTTAATTTGCCTGCTTCTATTGGGTCCTCTTCCCCTTCTAGTTATATACTTCTTTGCAGCTAATCGTAGCCATATCACTTGCTGTACTCAATGATATGGAAGCATAAGTGATATCTGCCTTTCTAATACGAGGGTTGTGTTTTTTTTTTTTTTTTTGATAAGCAGACCTAAAAGGTTATAGATCTAAAAGAGATAACTAATGGATGGTTTAGCCTCCCTCAGTCTAACTGCTAAATTGCTGCAATACAGATGATTGACCAGAAGATCCAGAAGACTTACAATGAGTATTTCTAACATCTTACTCATTAAGCTATTTAGATTTTAAGTGTGAGGTCACTGAGATTTTAGAGTTTCTTATATTAGTATAACATGTAGCTATCAGCCAATGTAATTTGTTTGTAAAAGTATCAAGATAATTACATAGATTACATTAATAACTAGCAATAAAAAAACAAATAATGATAAAGATATGATAAAACTGGTGGTAGCCTCTCCTGAAATTTATGCAGATGACCACTCTTTGATTCATTTATTCATGCTTTTAAGAAACTTTCGCTTCTTTTCAAGCATAAGCATTACACTCAGTGTACATTACTTATTGAAATTTCTGCAGCAAATAGTAAAGAAAAACCTTGTCCTCTATGTTGTTATGGTCTATTTAATAAAGAAATCATAAGAGACCTTCTTTTTTAAAGCTGCAGGATTTAAAAGAATAGGAAGCATTGTATTTAGCCCTATTAGGTAAAAGTTCATGAATGAAATGACATTTAGTCTATGTCCAGTTTTAATATTATGTATGTGTACCAGACTTCTGAACCCACTCCTTTAGATATGACTGACCATATAAAATAGGCCTAACTATTGGATATCTCTCTCTCCCCCCTCCCTCTCTCTCTGGTCATCCTCCTAGTCAGCTTCTTATTTGGATGTAACCTTTAAATGAAAACTTTATTAAAATTAGATAGTAATATATGGAAACTTGCTATTCACTTTCCTTCAATATCTACATAGATAGATCCTTCACTTCAAGTATCAGCTCAATTGTCACTTCTTCATAAAAAATTACCTAAATTTAGCACGTTTAATTTTCTTCTTTAAATTGGTAACTGACATGATGTTATATTGCATTTTAAAATATATATTTATTGTCTATCTCTTCCACTGGAATGTAAACTCTATGAAGGTAGATAGTTAGTTTTATGTGGTGTCTATCATACCTCTAGCTCTAGTTCAGTCCTTGTCATGCAATATTTATTGGGTGAATTAATAATGAAAGGATAATAAATATCTGTAATGAATATATTCTGAGCCTTTTTCTTGGAGGTTAAAATTATAACATTCCGTGCCTTCAGTGACTAATACTGTAAATCTACAGGGTACATTTTGCTTCCTTTTCAAACAGGAATAAACTAGAAGTGAAATATATGAAGATGCTGATGGCCAACATATCTCAATAGGTATTGCAATGTTTCTTTTCAATATCCTTTTATATTTCAAAATAGAAGTGGACAACCCCCCCCCCCCCCATCGGGGACTTTGCAACCCTGAATCAAATAAAAGAAGTATATTTTTGTGTAGTTTGAAAACACAGCTGGAACTGTTTACTCTCTAGACAAGTTTTGATTACAAATAGTAGACTCTGCTTCTCTTTTCCAATCTCCTTAAATAAAGCAGAGGAGTGACATCTATAAAGTGAGTCAGGGAAGTAAGTAGGAGTAGAACAGAAATAATAGCACTGATGTTACTCATATTGTTTCACTTGCTTTGAGTCTAAATATAATATAAACTAATAGGACAAACCTGAATGAAATAAAATTGAATATTCATATTTTTTCTTCACTTTTCTATTAGTTGCATGCATGCATATGACTTAAGGGGGGAAATGAATTTCCTATCATTTAAGCCGCTTGGTTTGAATGCCAGAGGGACATACTTAGGTTTTCTATGATCTAATAAGTTCACTCTATAGATAATGGAGGAACTAAGGAAAATATATAACTGTCTCAGCAGGTTTCTTTAAAAAAAGTTTAAAAATCTAGATACAAAGCAATTCTAGTAAATCAATAGTAGCTGTAGTATATATCATTTGGAATAAGCAATCATTTTCTCATCAGATATCCATTTTGCCTAGAATTTTCTAACCTAATGAATCATGATCTCTTCATAGTTATTATTTTCCTATTCCATTACTCATTAATTATACATTTTTCTTCTACTTAAAAATTTTACTTTTCATAACTTCTACATTTATGAATCCTCGACTTCTTTCTTTTTCTGTGTTTCAAGTTGTAGCCTCCCAGCATAAAGATAATAACTAGGTTAGCTCACCACCTACTAACCAGGTATACTTCACCTATTGGTAAAGCACCCTATGTCCCATTCATGGCTGCTGAGAAACATACATGTGACTATTTTTTTTTTCTTTAATGTCATGCAGATCCCTGATACTCTCTCTGTTGATGACGTTAAGAAGTTGATTAAATAGTGCAAAACAGAGTAACTTACACAGAAGAAATCCTGCTGAAGAGAACTTAGTGGTTTAACAACTGTTTTCATGCTCAGAATATTAATGAAGTTATCAATAACTTTAAACTAATTAAATCAGAAAACTAATCCCAAATTTCAGCCTTACGACATCTTCCCTCAACTCCATCCTTTAATCTATGTCTAGTAATATTACTGGTGTCTGAGTTTAATTAAGAAAAGAGAATCATTACAAGTAATTTGGGAATCATAGTCCCATGGGAATATGACTTAAAAGAATATGGAATGAGCTAAGGAAGTCAATGTCTGGAAAGTTGTCACATATTTGGAGAAAATTTGCTAAGGAGTTCATATGGATACACAGGAGTGTTGAACCCAGGGAACATAAAACCATTAGAAAAGCCACCAGGCCTGGCTGCCAGGACCACAGGTCTAGATCATAGGGAAACCTGAGAAGCCACCAGAACCAATCACTGCCACAATCCTCTTAGAATAACATTTGTTTCATTGCTGCTTTTGCAAATTCTATGCCCAATGACCTCATTAGCAAACTGTAACTTAGAGCTTCGCAGGAGAAGCCATTCTAGAAATTTTTGGAAGGAATCAGTGGCAGTGCAGAGTTAACCACAGACTATCTAGCATAGATGGCTTTGTTGTTCTGTGGATCTACAGTGTTCTTCCTGGGGTTAGGGAAAAATGAAGGAATTAGTTTTCTAAAAAAATTAACCAAAGTTAAGAGAAAGAGATTCCAACAGTAATAATTTCATATGAGTAAGAAATTCTAAAATATGTCTCTTGAAAATATTTTTTTTGGGCAGCCCAGGTGGCTCAGTGGTTTAGCACCGCCTTGGGCCCAGGACGTGATTCTGGAGACTCGAGATGGAGTCCCACGTCGGGCTCACTGCGTGGAACCTGCTTCTCCCTCCGCCTGTGTCTCTGCCTCTCTCTCTCTCTCTCTCTCTCTTTCTGTCTCTCATGAATAAATGAATAAAATCTTTAAAAAATGTATAATCTATCACATTAACAGACTAAAAATGAAAAAATCACATGATCATGTTAATAGATGCTATAAAAATTAAAAGACTTTGAGCAAGTCTAACACTCATCCATGAAAAAAAATTCTCAGTAAACTAGACATAGAAAGAAATGTCTTTAACTTAATAAAAATGTCTGGGGCTCCTCGGTGGCTCAGTGGTTGAGCATTTGCCTTAGGCACAGGGTGTGATCCCTGGGTTGGGGGATCTGGTCCCTTATCAGGCTCCCTGCAAGGAGCCTGCTTCTCCCTCAGCCTATGTCTCTGCATCTCTCTCTCTCTGTGTCTCTCCTGAATAAATAAATAAAATTTATCAATCAATCAACCAATCAATCTATAATAAAACCATAGCTAACATTATACCTAATGGTGAGAAACTCAAAGCATTCTTGTCAAGATTAGATACAAGACAAGAATGTTTATTTTCAATATTACTTTTTTAACACTATAGTGGAAGTCCTTGTAATGTAATAGGGCAAGAATAGGAAATAAAAGATACAGATTAGGAAGAAGAAATAAATCTTCTTCTGTATCAATATAGGGAACTTCACAGATGGTGTGATCATCTGTGTAGAAAATCTGAAAGGATCAACAAAAAAACTTCTGGAACTAATAAGTAATTATATCAAGTTTGCAAAAGAAAAGGTTAAGATACAAAATGCAACTGCTTTTCTCAATACAAATAATGAACAAGTAGAATTTGGAGTAGAAAAAGCAGTGCCATTTCCATTAACACCAAAAATACAAAATATTTAGGCATAAATCTAGCAAAATATATGCAAGATCTATATGAAGAAAATGACAAACCGTGATTAACAAAATCAAAGAAGAACTAAATAAATAGTGAGATATTCCCTGTTTATTGATAAGAGGACACAATATTGTCAAGACATTAGTTCCTCTATAGATTCAATGCAATCCCAACCAAAATTCCAGCAAGTTATTATGTGTAATTGACAAACTAACTCTAAAGTTTCTATGGAGAGGCAAAAGACCCAGAATAGCCAACACAATATTGAAGGAGAAGAACAAAATCACAGAACTGACACTACCCAAATTCAAGACTTACTATACAGCTAAAATGATCAAGAGTATGATATTGGTGAATAGACAGATTAATGAAATAAAATAGAAAGGCTAACAATAGACCCGCAGAAATATGATCAATTGATTTTTTTTAATTTTTTTTATTTATTTATGATAGTCACACAGAGAGAGAGAGAGAGAGAGAGAGAGAGGCAGAGACACAGGCAGAGGGAGAAGCAGGCTCCATGCACCCAGAGCCCGACGTGGGATTCGATCCCGGGTCTCCAGGATCGCGCCCTGGGCCAAAGGCAGGCGCCAAACCGCTGCACCACCCAGGGATCCCGATCAATTGATTTTTGACAAAAAAAAAAAAAAAAAAGATGATACAGTAAAACAAATATAGTCTCTTCAAAAAATGGTGTTGGGATAACTGGACATCCATATGTGAAAAAAAAAAGACAGGAAGAGAGAGAGAAAAGAAAGAAGAAACAAAGAAAAAGAAGAGAAAGAAAGAAAGAAAGAAAGAAAGAAAGAAAGAAAGAAAGAAAGAAGAAAGAGAGAAAGAAAGAAAGAAAGAAAGAGAGAGAAAGAAGAAAGAGAGAAAGAAAGAAAGAAAGAAAGAAGAAAGAAAGAAAGAAAGAAAGAAAGAAAGAAAGAAAGAAAGAAAAAAAGAAAGAGAAAAAAGTAATGGAAAAAGAAAAAAGAAAAAGAATCGAGTTACTTACCTAACCACTTTGTACCTTTCACAAAAATTAACTCAAAATAGATCATAGATATAATGTAAATTGCAAAACTAAAAAATAATGTGGTATAGAAACTAGACGACTGGGTATAGTAATGACATTCTATTTTATTTTATGTTTTTAGTACATCAAAGGCATGATCTAATAATTGATAAATTGGACTTCTTTGGAATTAAAACTCCTACTCAACAAGAGACAATGACAGAATGAGAAGGCAAGCCATAGACTGAAAAAAAATATATTTTCAAAAGATATTTGATAAAAGACCAATATCCAAATTATAAAAATAACTCTTAATATTGAAAAATTCAAAAGAACCCAAACAACTTGATTTAAAAATGGGTCAAAGACTAAAAGACATCTTACCAGCAAAGATATACAAATCACAACTAAGTATATGAAAATATGTTCCATATCATGTCATTAGAGAAATGCAAATTAAAACAATGAGATACCACTACACATTATTTTTTTTATCTCTTTTTTTTTACACATCTATTTAAATGGCCAGAATCTGGAGCACTAACAACACCACATGATGCAAAGGATGTGGAGCAACAAGAGCAGTCATGCATTGTTGTGGGGATTGCAAAATAGTACAGAAAATTTGGAAGGACGTTTGGTAGTTTTTTACAAAACTAAACATATCCTCATTGCATAAGACAGCAGCAGCATGCTCCTTGATGTTTACCCAATAAAACTGAAACATTACATCCACAGTGTATGTGGATGTTTGTAGCAGCTTTCTTCATCATTGCCAAAAACTTCCAATACATGGAAACAAGATATCTATTAGTAGGTGAATGCATAAATACAAATATAAATATAAATATATATAAATATACTGTGGCATATCCAGACAATAGAATATTATTGTCAGTGCTAAAACAGAAAAAGCTACAAGCCATGAAAAGATAAGGAGGAGACTAACACATATACAATGTGAAGGAAGTCATTCTGAACAGGATACACACGATGTTTCCAACTATATGACATCTCATAAAAGGTAAAACTATGCTTTCATAGATGGTAAAAAGATCAATGGTTTCCAGGGATTGATGATGGAGGGGGATAAATAGGTGGAGCATGGAAGATTCTAGGGCAGTGAGAGTACTCTGTATGATACTATACTGATGGCATATATCTTTATATATTTGTCCAAATCTAAACTCATTTTACTATACCCAAGGTGAATCCAGTAGTGAATTCTGGATGTTGGGTGTTTATGATGTGTCATTATAGGTTCATCTACTGTGAGAAATGTATTCTCTTGTAGTGACTGTTGATAAAGATGGGAGACTAAGAATGTGTGGGACCAGGTATAAATGAGTAATGTCTGTAACTTCCTCTCCATTTTGTTGTGAATCTAAAACTGCTTTAAAAAATAAAGTCTTTAAAATTTTTTTTAAAAAAGTCTTTAAAAAAATAAAGTCTTAAATAAAGTCTTAAATGACAAAATAAAATGAATCATCTAGAATAATGCAAACAAAATAAATTCTTGAATGTTTAACTAGTCAGAGTAAACTTACATAGATGTAATACTTACTTTGCACAATTACAATAGAATTTATTAAATTTTCTCTAATGGGTAGCATTTTCACAGCTAAATCACGTCTCAAGCAGGCCTTTACTCTGAGCTTGCTAGAATTTCTTTTTTTTTTTTTTGAACTTGCTAGAATTGAGGATCCATACTGTTGTATTGAAATGAGCATATTTTAAGTTGAGTAAAGAACATGTATTATTTTTTTAGAGTTGTGGTTGAACAGTATGAGAGAAAGAATAAACTGGGTTTTCCACAAATTATTAGTTCAAAAATCAAATAGTCCTGTGAATATAATTGCAATTTATGTACTTGCTTTTCTGCTTTTAGCTCCTAGTCATCTTAGCGGCCAACCAACTTGGCATCCATATATCCAAGCCCACTTCATAATCTCCTTTTCAATTTCAGTAGATGACCTTATATGTAATCCTTCACAGAGAATATAAGTAGATATAAAGACATTCAATGATCATACCTTCTCCATTCACCATTTAAAAGTTAATACTTTGGCCCAAGAACACATCCAAAATCTTTAGAAATCAACTTCTTTAGTACATTTCAATCAATATTATAGACTACTCAAAAGTCACACCTATTACAAATCATGTATATAAAACAATAAATATGTATTTAATGTTTCCAAAGAAATAAAGAAAATTCCCTGAGCCCCAAACAAAGAAGATGCTGCAAAAGTTCACCAGTAGTCAAAATGTTTTTTAAAAGATATTTTCAATCTAAAATGATGCAGATATTTTAATTCTCATGAACGAATTGGAGACAGGAGAAAAAAACTTGGCCAAAACTAATTGGGTAGTTAGAACGGAGATCCACATGTGAAAACATGGATCAAGTGGCTAGATGCTCAAGCTATGAGACAACAAAAAATCGTTCAATCAATAACCGCAACAACATTCCCTGTCTTTGGGCTTTTGGAAGATAAATCAGGCTTCCTCTTCATTTGAATTTTGATAGTTCAAAATCTCTCTTCTCTCCTCTGCTGTTTTAAGTTTCAAATGCCTACTTCAATCTGGTCCAGATAACTCGAAGATGAGAAATAAGTTTAATTGGTCCCAGGCTGATAAAGAAGAAGGCATCTGAAAGAAGCAAAATGTGAGACCTTTAGAGAAGCATATTCTCAAACTTGCCCTTCCAGGATGAGCATCACATAGACCTTAGATGAGCATTAGCATGCTCTCTAACACATCATCACACATGGGACCCTAGGAGCAAGAGTCACTGGAAATAATGCGTAGCAGAATTAAAACCTCTAAGGACTTGATGTATTAAAATTGTCATATTGGCTGCTGAAACTTTTATAAAATTAAAAAACAAAGTAGAGCAAAGTACAAGCTACTATTTTAAAAAAATGACATGGTGGATTTGAAAACAAAACCAGAAATAATTATTTATTTATTATTTTATTTTATTTTATTTTATTTTATTTTATTTTATTTTATTTTATTTGGAGGGGGGAAGCAAACACTGTTGAGCAGGGAGCCAGACACAGGGCTTGATCTCCTGTTCCAGAGATCATGAGCTTGGCTGAAACCCAGAGTCAGATGCTTAACTGACTGAGCCACCCAGGCACCACCAGAAATAAAATATTTTAATTAAAATTAAACCTAAGAAGATTGGTGAATTATAGATTAAATGTAAACTAGAAGATAGACAAAACCATTAGAAAGGACAAAATCTTAAAAAAAAAATTAAAAATTTCTAAAAGAAGATCAGAAAATAGTGGAAAAAGAGTTCATGATGACATACTGGATGATGATATTTCAGAATATATTAGATATATTAATCTCAGATTAAATAAAGTTCAAGATAACCCAATACATGTTTAAATTAAAAAATTACCCAATACATGTTCAAATAAAAAAAATATTAACTCTTCTAGACACATCCTAGTGAAGCTGTTGATGATCATTAACAGTGAAGGACTTCCTAAATATCCAGAGCAAACAGGTTTCTAATACACAATTCTATGTTGAGTGACTGCAAAAGAGCAAATCAAAATTGAAAAAAAAACCCACAAATAAATGGCTTCAATATTCTGATAGACAATATATAGCAACTTAGAATACTACACTACAGTTAAACATTGTTTAAGAAGAAGCTGAAGTCATAGCTTCAACTGAGCTGGGTGGCTCAGTTGGTTGGTTAAACATCTGACTCTTGATTTTTGCTCAGGCCATGATCTCAGGGTTGTGAGATTGAGCTCCATGTCAGGCTCTACTCTCAGTGTGGAGTTTGCTTGAGGTTCTCTCTTCCTTTCCCTCTGCCCCCTCCCCATCTCTCTCTTAAAAAAAAAAAAAAGTTCAAAGGCATTCTTAGATTTAAGAAATGACATAGATTTCTACAAAAATACCTTCATTATGAATAATGTATTTCTAAAAGAAGGAAAATAAGATGTTGCAATAAAGACTTCCAAAAACAGAAATTAGTAAATGGTAAAAATGAGTGAAAGTTAACTATATGTTAATAATTATAAAAAATGACAACTTTGGGAAATTAAATGAATTTGAATAAAGAGAAAATATATAAGAAAACAGTGATGACTATAATAAAAATTGTAAATTCATATAGTACAGAAGAAGGACAAATATATTTATTATCATCTCCTTGGGTAGATTTGTTAATGTTACAGAGTGAATAGTGCTCCCCCTACACAAATTCATACCTGGAAGCCCTCTCACTTTTTCAGAGTTTGGAGGTAGGGCCTTTAAAAAGGTAATTAAAGGTAACTGAAATCATAATGGTGGGGTCATAGTCCAGAATGACTGGTGTCCGTATAAGAAGAATACACACTACAAATGCATGTACACAGAGGAAAGGCCATGAGAGGACACAGCAACAATTTAGACATCTACATGTCAAGGGAAATAGTCCCAGGACAAACCAACCCTGCCAGCACCTTGATCTTGGACTTGGAGCTACTCGGATCTGTGAGAAAATAAATTGATACTGTTTAGGCCACTTAATCTGTGGTATTTTGCAATGGCAGCCTGAAGAAACTCACATAGGCAACCTCTAAAATAAAGTATAAAGAATTCAAAGAGTAAGGAAAAAAAAGTGAAAAAAAAATCCAAAGGAAGGAGAAATGAAGCATGTAAAAAAAGATGTATACAAACTCCAAAATATTATAATAAAAAACCTGAAATATATTTGCCTTTCCCAAAATACCATATTTTTCATTTAAATGGTAGTTATGTGTCTTTTACAGGAGATATATCTAATATACAAAGAAATTGAAATATTGATAATGAAATATCAAAAACCATTATACAGAGAATTTTCTTTAAATATAAAGGTAGAAATTTAGATATCAATGACAAAGTGATAACCAGATTTCACTCATTTAAAAGTTTAAATAACACATTAACTCATGAAACATAGAAAAAGAAAAATAGAAACTGAAAGATACATTGAATTTAATGTAAACAAAAATAAAAACTTATAAAATTCTGCTAATAAATTGATACAGAGGTAATTGCATAGTCTTAAACTACATTAGGAAATAAAATATAGGAAAATAATGAAATCAGTATTTAACTTAAGAAATTAGAGAAGTAACGGTAAGTAAAACCAAAGTAATACAGAAAGGAAATAATAAGATAAAGTCATACATTAAGAAAAGGAAAACAGGCAGCCTGGGTGGCTCAGCGGTTTGGTGCCGCCTTCAGCCCAGGGCCTGATCCTGGAGACCCGGGATCGAGTCCCACGTAGGGCTCCCTGCATGGAGCCTGCTTCTCCCTCTGCCTGTGTCTCTCTCTCTCATGAATAAATAAATAAAATCTTAAAAAGAAAGAAAGAAAGGAAAAGATGTATACTAGAGTTAATCAACAAAGCTTAGAGTTGGTCTCTAAATAGAGAAATGCAAATTTCCCTAAGCTGACTCCAAAAAAGTAAGTCTGTATATTTTATAACAATTAGACAAAATTAATCAGTAGTCATATACATGTCAAAGCTATGTGAGAATACTGACGAGATAATGCCTATTTCTTACTCCCAATGTTTCAATTATGTAGTTGTACTGTATCTACCTTGAATAGTCAAGTGAAGTCCTTCAATAAATCTCTCTCTTTTCCTAATTACATAGAAAAGAATACATAGAAAATGACTCTTATGATGTAAACTCTATAATTTAAACCTGCAAGGTGATCTTTGCTAGCAAGTTATTCATTGAAACTGTATGTGTGTGTCTATGTGTATGTGTGTATGCACATGAGTGTGAAGCTTTGCTTCTTAAGCATTGATAGCCTAATCAAATGAAGGAAGATTTATGTCATTTTGGCTATGTTGGTAAAATCCAAATATTTACTTATTGGGCAGTTTTACTTATAAGAATTGATTGATGATAAAAAGGAAAACAATTCTCAGAAGTGTTGATCATTTTAAATTTATTGTTCATTTTGAAATGTTCATTTTTGAAATCATCTTCAACACCCTGTACTGCACAATTGAGCTAATGATTGGTGATTAATTCTCCTAAATAGAATTTGTTTAATTTTGTAATTGCTATTTATGTGATTGTCATAAATTAGTTTGTTATATCAGTCTACATATGAAGACACACTGCATATTGCCTGGTCAGAAGACAGGAAGAGAATCTTTAATTACACATGTATGTAGAAATGCTTTTGGGTGTTTTTTATGAGACATTATAAAGTGACACACTTTTTTATTTATTTCCAAATGACTAAATTTAGATATCATGCACATATTTTAAATGATAGCAAACTGCACAAATAAAAAAATACTGACCCAAACCAGATTTGATCTTTGATTGAAGATTACCCCTTGACAGTAGTCCACTGTATGTAGATATTCATTACTGGGAAGATAAGAAAATAGTAACAAGTGCTAAAATGCAATAATGTTGAAAAAGTACTTTCATAATTTTATAGCACCGTTTCTAGCTATTATAATCAATGAAACAATGTATTGGTCATCCTTGAGCATGAAAATAATTGGATTTCAATTTTTTCAGTCATTGGATTTTAAATAACACTCATTGGATCTTAAATAAATTTATAGTAGTAAAACCAATACTTGTGATGGTGAGTGTAGAACAGTAGAAAGAGCATTGAAGAAAGTCAAAACAAATATTTCTGCCACTTCCTAGCTGTGGGTAATAAGGGTAAAGCAGTTTCTTAATCATATTGAATCTATTTACCTATAAAATTTGTGTAATAAACTCTAGTCCGCTTCTCAGAATTATGTTTGTTTAAAGTTATAATGTATTGGAGGACTGTTTTTAACTTGTATGTAAGTGGTGTTTTAATATTGATGAAAACACCACAGGTATTTATTATGGTGGTTTCCTAACCATATGAATTTGAAAGTATGCTTTCAAGCACACACAAAAATAACACTGAAAACTAAATCTAGATTCAGAAATGGGAAAAAATTTCATTCCTTTCTGCTTAGTATAAGGGGGTAATAGTTCGTTGTAGAAGTGGATTACAAAAGCAACAATCGTGTGACCACTCATATTCATTCATTAATTGATTTAATATTTTAAAAAATGTAACTGAGGACCTATCGTATACTGATACTATTCTACTTGGTGACCATAAAACCTCTTTGATAAGGCACTAATCCCTATCATGTAAGGTCCACTCTCGTAACTGAAGCTTTTTCCAAAGGCCCCACCTCTTAATATCAACATCTTTGGAGGTTAGGATTTCCAATATATGAATTTTGGGATTGTGAACCCATTCAAACCATAGCAAGGTTTGATGGTATGGATGAAGGTCCAAAGTTGCAAACCTCACTGTTAACATCTAATGAGAGTCTTGAAGGAAATGAAGGGGTAGTTATTTGACAATCTACCAAATGAATGTTCAAGAACAAGAAACAGCAGAGAAAAAAGCCTTGAGGTGCAACCTTGATATAAGGAAAATCAAGGTGGCCAGTGTGATTAAAGGTGAGAGAGAGAGAGAGAGATGGTCAGAGAGACTGATGAGGAATCTTATCATGGATCGTCATAATCCTATGTTATCAATAAACATGTTTTTAGTGCCCATTATTTGTAAGTAACAAGTGTGAATAAAATTCCTTTTTAATAGTTCGCAATCTAACAGTAGGCATTACCAGTCAAAGGAATATCACAATTGATGTGATGAAATATGATTAAGGCCTGTTTTCTGCACTATGGAGAGTAACTGAAGGAACCACAGCCCGTCAGAGATAACTGATGGGTAGCTTCAGAAACAAGTTAATGTTTTTTTTTTACAAGTTAATGTTTGATGTAGATTATGGCATTAGTATAGAATGTTATAAGCCATGGAAATGGAAAAATCGATTTTCAGCAGAAGAAATATTGTGCATATGCAAATAGTCAAGTAAAGTACAGTAGGCAGGTTAGGAACAGTGAGCTTCTTAGCCCACTTAGGAATGAAGGATGCATTTCAGAGTAGTGGGGGATAGATAAGAAAGTAGAGTGACTTGAGATTGTGAAGTGCTTTTTACTCCACAATGAAAAGTGGAGATTTCCCTACAGGCTTTAATAAGCCAGTTCAAGTTGTTGGAGAGAAAAATGACAGAATCAATATCACTTGGTTATAGCGATATATGGATATAGTGGTATTACAGTTAGAAAAGATAGGCTGGGCAAGAGAGACCCTCAGGCAATTTTGGTAATTCAAGCAAACTTTGAGGAAAAGTGAACGGAGGAAACACCAGTGAGGACTAGAAAGTCACAATGAATTTGAGAGACACTTTGGAGATGATGAAAGTACTTTTGGATGGGGGATCAGGGCCATGAAGGGTACTAGACAATTCAGACATTTTATATACAGTTGTTTCTGAGGTCAGTCAATTTTGGGTTGATGATAACAATCACAGCTCTGTCTGAATTCAGCAAATGAATAGCACACATCGACATCACAAGTCTCTAGAGAGAAGATTATGCAAAGACTGGTTCTTTTCCACGTTGACTAAATTAGATGATAAAGGGTTGAAAAAATTCTAATACATTTGTATTTCAGTAGAGGACAGTATTAGTGTCTTGTGAAATAACCTTTGAATAATAAATTATAATTAGCTTGCTTATGGATATTATTACCTAGAATATCATTGTAGTAAAGGACTATGAATCAAACATAACTGAAAAATTATTACATATTTAGTTCTGGGGAGATGGTGTCAGTTCTGGGTAAATGTTAGTGAAAAGAAGGGAATGACTTATTTTAACTAGAATATCCCCAATTGATGACTATATTGTTTTTTTAAAGATAATAAAGATAGTGAAAAGTAAGCCATCTGAATTGTGTCCGACTCTTGGTTTTAGCTCAGGTCTGATTCCTGAGCTCCAGTTGGGGTCCAGGCTAAGCATGGAGTCTGCTTGAATTTCTTTCTCCCTCTTCCTCCACCCCTCTCCCTTGGTACTCTCTCTCACTGAAATAAATAAATACATTTTTTTTTTTTTAAATGTAATGAATAGGGACACCTTGGTCGCTCTGCGGTTGGATCTGCCTTTGGCCTAGGGCATGATCCTGGAGTCCCAGGATCGAGTCCCACATCGGGCTTCCTGTGTGGGGCCTGCTTCTCCCTTAGCCTGTGTCTCTGCTTCTCTCTCTCTCTCTGTGTGTGTGTGTGTGTCTCTGATGAATAAATAAATCTTTTAAAAAAGTAATCAAAAGAGTAATGAATCATTTAGAATATTGATGATAAAAATATATTCAACTTGTTTGAAACATCAAAACTTGCAAATGGTATATATTAAATATATACTATGTGGCATTCGTCTTGCATCAGACATATTTGCTACATATTAATCCCAGAACCCCTTTCTAAAAACGTCTTCCATTTTTAATAGATAGTTCAAAGGGGAATCACAAATTTATGAAAAACTTTTCATACCTACATACATTTATAAATTTTAAAATTGGGAATTTTTTGTTTGTTTGTTTGGTTGTTTTTTTTGTTTTGTTTTGTTTTGTTTTTTAAATATAGAAACATTACTTTAGAAGTAATTGGGACTAGGGCAGCCCAGGTGGCTCAGTGGTTTAGTGCCACCTTTAGCCCAGGGCCTGACCCTGAAGAACCAGGATGGAGTCCTACCTTGGGCTCCCTGCATGGAGCCTGGCTTCTCCTTCTTCCTGTGTCTCTGCCTCTCTTTCTCTCTGTGTCTCTCATGAATAAATAAATAAAATCTTAAAAAAAATAGAAGTAACTGGGACTAAATGGAAAATTATTGGAGTATCAGATTTCTAAGTGCTTGAAGATCCCTGATGACTGACAGGGAACAAAATGCACTGAAAAAGGGCCAAGCACAGTTAAAAGATGCAAGAAACATCTTCACCGATTCTTTTTTCTTTATGTGGTAGCTCAAAAAGCATGAAGCCTGATGAATGATTCCTGATATTTTGATATTTCTGTGACCAATCCCAGGAGGTGCTAAGGTGAGAATAGAAAAGAAGGAAAAAAATACTTTTTGAGTTGATGGTTTCTCTCCCTGTACCAAATAATGCAATAAGATTTTGAACCTGATTTAAAATTCTATATATTATCTTCAAGGTCCTGAAAAGGCCAAGTTCTCTTCACCTTAGCAACCACATGACTACATATATATCACATTATCACCATATACACCCGAAACGTACAACAAATTGCATACTATTGTATCTCAATAGAGCTGAGGGTAGAAGGAGAACTGGATTGTAGTGTAAGATGATCCTACCCTATCTTTCTTCCCTGCTTTTTCTCCCTCTTTCTTTTATATGGAGTCAAAACTACATCGAAGTCTGAGGATTCTCTTGGTCTCCTCTGATTCCTTCATTTTCCTCTATGGTCTTTGGCCTTAATAAATCACTTGCAGGGTTAATGGTGCCTCAGATTCTGATTTATCCAGAGGAACACAGGATGGGACTGAAACTAACCAAAGTTAGAATTTGTTTTTTTCAGATCCTCAGCCTTCAAATCATTGCTTTGAATTATCATTTTAGAATAGCAACATATGGAGAGGAGCCACTACTTAAGAAATGTGTCAGTTTTCTGACATTACTACAAAGAAATTGTTAGCTTTGTATCACTCTTGCTATTTTTGCACTTCCTTCTGGTTCTTTGTGTCCTTGTCTTGGGTACAGCACAGAAAATGAAAGGTAAGAAAATGGGTTATTACTTTGTATGTGCTGAGATGGGGGAAAAGTAAGATAAAATAAGAAAACAGAGTAAAGTAAAATGCCTTTGGAATGAGAGCAAAGCAGGATGACACCTAGCAGAAGGAAAAAAAGGAGAGCGCCGTGATATAGTAGGGTCCAGAAGGAGAGTGGGCTCACACCTGAGAGGCCCACAAAGATTCTGCGGGCACTTCCAGGGAAACTGAACAGCACATATACATTTTGTTCAAACACAATGTACTGATTATCAAACATATACGTACCTAAATGTTTTGTTAAAAACATTAATTTCAATGAAAGTCAGCAAGAAACCAAAGAAACTTTAATAGTAACATTTTCTTGGTTTCCTCTTATAAATCCTTGCACAGTAACATAAATGTAAGCCTTGGTACAGACAGAAATTGCTATGTATGATCTTCATAGGCTCTGCAGAATACTTTTAATATAGTAATAATTATTATTTCATTTATTGTCAAGAAGCAAAGTATTACTAATTAAAACTGTGTTTTAAACAACTAATGAATACAGAAAATATAATAATTATTGGGATGCGTGGGTGGCTTGGTCAGTCGAGTGTCTGATTCTTGATTTCGGCTGGTGTCATGATCTCCAGGTTGCGGGATGGAGCTCCTCATCAGACTGCACTCAGCGTGGAGTCTACTTGAGATTCTCTCCCTCTCCGTCCCCTTGTGCCCCTCCTGTACTCACATTTGCTCGCTCTCTTTAACTAAATTAAATGGATGTTAAAATCTTAAAAAAAGGAAGAAAATATATTAACTATTGAGGATAACCCAAAGATGTAGTCACTTGTCACTTATCCACATGAAGTAGGTGAAAAGTTAAGCAGAAAATTTAATCACATAGTAAAAAAAGGAAACAGGCAAAATAAGAAAAACAAAACAATGACTTTATGTATTGTTTCTTAAGAGAAGCATTTAACATTGAATTGTTGACATCAAAGAAATAATGTGAAAAATAAAACTTTCAATGACACGGTATTGTTCATCCCCCACTGGCTATGTATATACATGTTGACATAGAAAAGCCTTCTGCACACCACACAACATACACAAGTGCACATCTGAACTTGGTAAACTTGTTTTCTAACTCATAAATATTGCTCATAAATATATTTTCCCAAAGAACTTTTAAAATAATATTTTAATTAGTTATGAGAGATAGAGAGAGAGAGAGAGAGAGGGAGAGAGAGGGAGAGAGAGCATGCGTAGATTGGGCCTGGATGATGACAAACAGATTATCTATTTGTTATGCATATAATGGTGGGGGAGGCAGGAAGAGAGGTAGAGAGCTGAGCAGAGAGCCGGACACAGGGCCCTGAGATCATGACCTGATTGGAAGGCAGCCACTTAACTGACTGAGCCAACCAGGCACCACTACCCAAGGAACTTTTTAAAAAATGTGTCACTCATTAACATACGATAAAATAGGGTCCCACTTTTCTATACTCATATTCATAAACATCCTTTTATCAATTATATAGTACTCTATATTTACCAAAAGTGCTTTTCACAGCAAAATATTTAATGCTGAGGGAGCTTAAACCTACTGTTCAGTCACATTTTAGAATATTTTGTATTAGGCTATTGTATTGTTAAGCTACAATAAGAGATGATGCAAATAAAAATGTCCTGTATCAGATAAATATACACAAAGGAAAGAAGGGCAGGGAAAATTTTTACAGTTCGCTGTGATTACATCTGAAGGAAAAGAGAGATTTGTAGAGAAAAAGACGAAGATAAGTAAATAACTCTGATTAGAAGCCTGGCTGTTTATATATGGTGGGACTTGACGAGGAAAAGTATGTGAATGTGGTGCTTCCAAACGTGGCCGTCACTTGCTTCTTAGGAACTGCTGTGCCCCCTCTCAAGCCTAATGATGTTTTGGCCCCTGAGTGAACACTTACCTTTGAACTTCCCTTGGAACGAGGAGGCATTTGAGAACTGCATTTACTTATATTGTCCTTATTTTTTATCCTTTGAATAACCCATTTCCTGTCTTGATAGAGAATAAAAACAACCTTGAATCCCTTCACAGGTCACAGTCCTCACTCTCATCAATCTTTCAATTGAAACTGTTCTGGGTAGTGCAGCCTGGCTCATGGCGGGGGAGTTAGCAGGGGGCAAAGAATGGGAGGGTCCAATTTTTCCAGTGTTGACTGATGGGGCACCATGCTGTCTTATGCATTTGGGCTCTGTTTCCCAGGGGAAGAGGGAGGGCCTAGTTGCCTCTGCACCAGACTTGGTTTGAGTAGATGAGGTCTGAAGATAATTTGTATGGACAACTGAGCTTCTGATTCTAGTAGTCTCATTAAAGCCTACATCTTGAGAAGTAGTACGAGTTTTACACCTCTGTCGTGGGCTTGCCAGCAGTTAATGGGCCAGATCCTGAAAGCCAGTGCCGATTGAAACTCAGTGAGGCCTCCACCTTTTTGTGGACTATGTTGACCCTCAAAGAGTCAGTGAAAATGTAGCATTAGCTTCAAGGCCTGCTAAGGGGTTGCTGTATGTACAGGCCTAAAGTACCTGTAGTATTAGATCACTCGGATGTGGCAGTCAGAATAATGTCCCCCCAAAGATGTCCACATCTGAATCTCTGAAATTTGCTAATATGTTATGTGACATGGAATAAAAACCCACTAAGTTTGCAGACAGGAACTAAAGATTCTAATAAACTGACTTTAAGAGAAAGAGCAAGAGAGTCAGCTGGGTTATCAAAGTGAATCCAGTTTAATCACTGTGTCCTTAAATGTGGATGAGAGAGGGAGAAGGGTGAGAGTCAGAATGAGCAAGATGCTGGGAGGATCCAAGAGCCACAAAATGTGGCTGCCTTTAGAAGGGAAAAGAAGAGAAAAAGGAATCAGAAAGGGACACAGAACATGAAAGACTCCTAACAAACAAGGGGTGGTAGAAAGGGAGCTGGGCAGGGGGTGGGGTGACTGGGTGACAGGCACTGACGGGGGCACTTGATGGGATGAGCACTGGGTGTTATTCTATATGTTGGCAAATTGAACACCAATAAAAAATAAATTTAAAAAAAAGAGAGAGAAAATGGATTTCCTCCCAGAGCCACCAGCGTAGCATCTTGATCCTAGCCCAGTGAGCCTCATTGGAATTTTACTACAGAAATGTAAGTAAATAATTTTGTATTATATTTGAGCTACTGGGTTTATAGTGGTTTGTTACAGCAGCAGTAGAAAACTAATATATTACCGTAGATCGGGCCTGGATGATGACAAACCAATTATCCATTTGTTATGCATATAATGGAAGCCTTTTGTATTTAAGAGCAACTTCATCTCCATCAGGATATGAGCCTAAAAAAAAAAAAAAAAAAAAAAAAAGGATATGAGCCTAGACCTCAAACTATTCATAGTCTCTAATTGGACGTTCATTCATTCATTCATTCATTGTAAAGAGCAATAGTAGAGGTTCTGCTGGGTTGGTCTTTCCTGCCCTGGTTGTAGGAATGATTGACTGTGAGCATATTACAAGCACCTCTTAAATTCAAATAATCTTTTTTTTTTTTTTTTTTTTTGAGTGGTTTAAATACATCTTGCCATTTTCTAGTCTTGCCAGCAGAGAAAAGTAGCTATGGAGAAAATAATGTAATTGGAATATGGGGAAAGGGTATGCGGGGCCTATTAGGGTGGTAGCTTTGAATATCTGAATATTTGATAAACTGTCAAAAGGAAATGTGGTTGATTCAAAGAGCTTCATAAAGTAAAGGCCCTCCCAACAGAATGTCACTTACCACAGTCTTAAATATAGCACATACTGAAATCTGCCAGGAACCACATTTTCCAAACAGGAAAGAAGACTGAATGAGCATTTCATGCCCATGGTCCTCCCTGGATTATAACCTTTCTGAGGCCACCGACTATGTCTTCTATTTCTTTGAATGGCTGTATACCTGAGTCTTCACACGCTAAAAACATTCTATAATGATTTAGTGATTAGATAAATGCTTAGCCTCCAGGAAGACCTCTTAAAAGATGTGTTCTGAAGTCTAAAAGTTGACTTAAATTTGTACAATGGAAGGGCCTAATGTTGCTTCTTGTACTGTTTTTCATATCCTCATGCTGAATTTGTGGATGGGAATTGTGCATATAAGGAAAGACTTCTTGAAGTCTGCGTGGCAATATGATCGACAGGGCTGAGATCTGCTGGGATTCTAAGTCTTGAGGAGAATAATAATAGGTGACAGATTAGGAATAATTGACAGTGTCGTTGTGAAAGTGTTTGTATTAAGAGAAGAAGGGGCTTCGACTGTAGCTGGGGGCGAAGGCAAGGGACTGTCAGAGAGAGAGAAATGAATTCACAGGCTTTCAGCTTCAAATATAGCTTAATAAGCTTCCAAATCTTGTGGTAAGTGGAAAACAGTCTGCAGTATTCATGCTAGATTTTTCCTCTTTTCTCACATCATGAGCCATATGATGTGCTTTAATAAGATGCAGGAGAATGGAGAGTTTATACTCCGAGCAGAGTAAAAGATCAGAAATCTAATGGTGAGTTATATAGTTATCACAGATTTGTAAGTTTTGCAGTTATTAGTGACATGTATATGCTATATTTAGGCTCAGGTTGAGCTAGAGTCAAATACTTTTAAAACCACCTGCCTACACTCTGCTTATTTTAACCATTATTATGAAAGTCTTATTTATTTATTTATTTATTATTTATTTATTTATTATTATTATTATTTTGACAAATGGTGTTCTTCTAATTAGCATATCTTATAATGATTTTGGGGAAGTATTATTCAGCTTAATTACATTTCCTCTTAAACAGAAAGCATTAATGCAAAAACACACATCATTATGTATTTGGAATTTGGGGCTTGAATGTAAAAAATTACAGCTTACATCAAGGATGAGCATGTCATGAAGAAAAACAATCAAGGTATTTCAGGAGGATCTGATTGAGTTTGGTTACATAAATATCTATTATAGGAAGAAAATGATATTGTGGGTTAGGATGACTGGCATTTATTTCTATCCCTACCCTAAATTTCCAACTCTCTAAATCTGCGTCAGTCTTATTTTAAGGATCAGATAAAGTAATATGTATGAAAATATCATATGCAAAATGAAACACTATATAATTGTGCCGAGGACTAATAGACAATTCACAAACATTTGAATAGTATAGAACATATATAGAATTTTCTAAACATTCTATAGTGTAGAATTTTTTGTTCCTGGTCAGCCACTGCATCTCTTTCTCTCTTTCAGATTAAGAGGGTCTGGAGCACTTGGGTGGCTCAGCGGTTGAGTGTCTGCCTTTGGCGCAGGGTGTGACCCTGGAGACCCAGGATCCAGTCCCACATCAGGCTCCCCATGGGGAGTCTGCTTCTCCCTCTGCCCATGTCTCTGCCCCCCTCTCTGTCTCTCATGAATAAATAAATAAAATTTTTAAGAGAGAGAGAGAGAGAGAGAGGGATTGATCATCAATAATGGTGTGTGCGTGAGGCGTGTAACATTTCTAAGTCTAGGAATGTCTAAAACAGGTATGACTTCTATGATTTCTGTCCATCTGCTTCGTGAATACAAAGAACATGGACGATCTGAAAAAATCTAGGTCCCTGAGTTATCACATGCAAAGACACATTCTTGCCATGAATATGCTTCCTGAGCTATTATGTAAGCAAAAAACAATTGTGCTAAAATAGTCGAAATTTGGGAATTTTGTTTACTGAACCTAGGACTGCTATGGAACCAAATGCATTCATGCAAGTGTTTTGAATTCTCCTTCATGTAGCAGCGTAGTCACACATTCATTTGTATTAAGTATACATATTCTTCAAAATGCTTTTGTGATAAAGCAATGCCAAGGTTGCTGTATATCATGCAGAGGATCATTTTCTAAGATTTCTTACGTATTTCGGTTTTCAAATCTGTTAAACAGAGAGGTAAAGGAGTATATTTCAAATGATGGGTTTTAGGTAACCAGGAGTATAAACATGGTCACATTAATACGACCCCCTAATTGTAGCTCTCATTCCCTACTAACTCTTGCTGTCAGACATTTACCAAGTTTTCGTTCCCAAATAGGGCTGGAGCTACCAAGGAATACTTGAATCTGGCCCATATTGCTTTGCTGGAGTCTCAGTTCCCACTCCTGATGTCCTCTACTTTTCACTGCTATGCATCAGGCATGAATCTGCAGACATCCCTGGCCCTTCAGATGGGAATCTCCAACAGCAGCCTTGACAGTAGGAGAGATAATCAATCTCACTGCAAACTGAGTTATTTAGGCTACACCCACAAGCTGACCTTCAGTAGCCTTTGCCTTGTCTAACAACACTACAAAGTAAGGGGAATGAGGTCCTTGCCTTCTGCGTTGTAGTAAATAAAATGAAAGGATGCTGCATGCCGGTCTACATAAGGGGGCATAGAAGTTTTACCTAGAAACTGCAACACTACGAAAGTGAAGAAATTCCTACAAACCAACCTTTTTTTTTCTTTTTCTTTTTTAGACTTTTTAACGTTTTTCCTGTATCCACATGCATTCCAGCCTGGAGGTGTTTCTCAAGATACAAGGAACAGTGACATAGCAAACCGATACAGAGTGCTCCTCTTCAGATTCTTGAGCTCTATTGTCTGAAGGCTCTATGTGAAACAAAATTCATGTGTCTTCCCTCCTTTCATTCGACAAAGAGCATTTATGCAAAACTATCTTCACAGATAGTCAGGGAAAGAATGCTACATGTCTTCACTTGACAGATGAATCCAATCTTGTTTCTGGCCTAACCTGTATGTGTTACAAAAGCGAACATTACCATCTGAATTACTTGCTTCTTCCATTTGAAAATATTTAAGATTGTATTGATTTTTTTTAAAGCTTAGTTTTAAGCGAATATTATGAAAGTAGTTCACCCATCCCTAATGGTAGCTCTAATTCCATGCAGGGTGAGGATAAATTATGCACATCCCATGTGGAAATAATCTTTTTCAGGAGTGAAACCAAATCAAAAGAAAGAAAAAATTAAGCAACTACCCATGAGGGATAATCCTTTAATGCATTAACTAGCTGACAATCACTTGTGAAACACTAAGTTTTCCAAGGCTTTTTTTTTTTTCTTTTTTTTTTAGGAGTATTGCTTATTTCTATATTCTCCTTTCATCTTCATCCCAAATTTCAATCTGTAGAAATTGATTTTAAAATTTGCAAAGTAACACCTGAAGTCCATAAGTAGAAGGTCCACATTAGAAATGTCATTTTTAAATTATTAATGAACTGTGGTATTTCTAAATACACGGATGTAGAAGAACATGGCAAAGAGGCAGGGAAGTAAAATGTATGCAATTCTTAGAGCCATAATAATTTTAAGCACATTGACATGCACAAAAAATTCTGACCGTTTCAGGGAAAACGTAACAGGTCATTGGAAGGCCAGTTTCAGTTATTCAATTTCACATTTCTAAAAACCCTTGACATTTATATATTGCCATAGTGGCAGCACAGTGAATATCTCCAAAGGGAGACAGCAGGTCTTATGATGCACTAAGTGTTATAAAGGACAGTCATTTTGCAATTTCAGATTAAGTCAATAAGTATATTACCGTGTAAGCAGTTTTTATGGCAGAGACTCAATATCACTTTTTTTTTAACCTGGATTGTATACTGTAGAATTGTCCAAACCTTATAACCTGTTTAGTAAGATGAGAATGTTAGGACACATATCCAGTAATTTTGTTTTTTGGGGAAAAATAATTCAAGCAGGAAATAATCCATATTTTATACATATATGTATATACGAGAAAAAATAACTAGTAACCATTTTATGAGAAATAATTCAGGTAAAATTTATTCTCCTTACCTATACACAGAAATAGCTACTGTGTCAATACATAGTTTGCAAATTAGAAGGAGCAGTAGATATTCGGAAAACCAATAATTTTGTAAATAGCAAGCTGCAGGGAAATGTTCAAGGAGGAAGCAGAATTTTGTCCTATTACCCATAATTTGACTCTCCAGGAAATGAGCTTTCTATACAAGGTGTTCTTATCTTTTAGAAATATATATTGGCTATTAAGTACACATCTTTATACTATCTTATTTGGTCCTCACAGAAACCTGATGAGAACAGCAAGGCGGCTATTTTTATGCCTACTTTATTGGGGAGACTGCAGTCAAGTGACTGGAAAGTCGAATACTTTTTTTTTTTTAAAGATTTTATTTATTTATTCATGAGAGACACACACAGAGTCAGAGATATGGGCAGAGGGAGAAGCAGGTTCCCAGTGGGGACCCCATGCAGGCCTGAATCCCAAGATCCTGGGATCACTATCCGAGCCAAAGGCAAATGCTCAACCGCTGAGCCACCCAGGCATCCCTGGAAAGTAGAATGCTTTTGGCCAGGACTTTTTTCCTCTAAAGGTAGAGGTTTCTGCTGATAGGATATTGTGCAGAAGTGAATATGTACCCTAAATGTGGTGTGACAGGTGCATTAAAAAAGGATAAGAGTTCCTATCTTGTACTACATCAAATTAAAATTTTCTGATTGCCAAAAAACATATTGAAAGGAGGTTTTTCAGTAATAATGAATGAAACATTTCAATCTATACCAATTATTCTCTAAGGACAACAGAGATGCTATTACTGGAACATTATTATTTATTAAAAATGAGAATATCTTCTCAGAGAATAATTATATGTTGGGAAATATGAAATATTTAATATTCAATATTTCCCCCAAGAAGTATGAGGATATTTTGATGAGGACAGATACTTGAAAAGTGGAAAAATTTTGAAGCTGTGTCTTAGAATCAATATCTGGTTTATTTCTACATTTTATATTGGTTTTTCATACCAAGAAAACACTGTTTCGAGTATGTAGTAATAGAAAGTCATAGCAGTTATTTTTAATAACTCACTAGCAATGTCTATAAAATGTTAATTAATACTAATCAAATACCTGAGAGAAGAACACTAGAACATGTTTGCTTCTAAGTGAATCATTAATAGTACTTAACTTTTATTTCTTACATAATCATGAAAATGAGACAACAAACTACCCAAATTATAACCAACTATGAAACTACAGTGTAATACACTGCTGCCATTGTAGGACACATCATTTGCTGAACTACTGACAATTACTCTGTAATGATATCATGGAAAGAGATTTATGTATAAGCTATACTTTTTTGATTGAAGAACATAAATGTTGCACCATGCGATTCCTTGTCTAAGCTTGGGTCTAGAATAAAATATAACTATTGAGTTTTAGTTCAATGATATTTAAGAATTGAAAACACACGCGAAAGAAGTAGAAGCAATATTCGAAGAAGTAGAGAAAAAATGTTGATCTGATAATATAGATTAATATTGTATCCAATCCAATACATATGCAGTGAATACAGGTCATGTTGGGGTATGTATGCTATAGGTGGTAGCAACTTTAAGTATTAAATATATTTAGATATTGAAATTTGAATCAAATAACCTGTAACCAAAAAAATGAGCAAAAAAAGAAAATCTTTAACACTGGAGGGAAATTTAATAACCATCCTGGAAATAAAGGAATACAGCAAAATGGATTCATTCATCAAGGTCACTCCAAATAAATAAATAAATAAATAAAAGCTTGAAAGAATTAGACATATTCTTAATCCCACAACTTTTGACTAAAGAATGCACTTAAGCACTGGGTGGAATAATGTCCATCATTAATTTTTTATCTCCTTCAAGCAAAGTGTAGATATTTAATGATGTAAGTGCTGGTGATATAATTTTGGTGTCTTCTATCCTGTAATAAAATTACAAAAATCAATACCTTTAAGATTGGGAGACCCCCATCTTAAAATTTTATTGCCCATTAACCACTAACGTTTGCTTGTCAGTACACTTTAACATCTTGCCCTTGATTTCTACCTATTTCCTTTCCTATACACTCTGCTGCACACAAATCCACCTCTCGTGTGACCTCAATGTTTTTTCCTGCTTATGTTCACAGCATTATTGTCCTCCATGACTTTGCTCACTTAAGAACATTTCTTCAACCGCCATAACTCTTTTTGGATTAATGCATTTTACTGGTGATAAATAATGAGTGAATGAGTTTCAACCATTTTAACATAGAGAGAAAACCTGATAAACCATAAGCCCTGAAACAAAATTTATAAACATTATTATGATTTATTATTTGCCACCAAAATTAGTATTTAGCTATACTACCACTTTATGAAGACATCAATATAATCCTCCTATCAATTACCATGGTTACTGATTTTTGAGTAATCTGTGGAGTACAGAATATTGACGATTTAGTAAATAAAACACTGAAAATCCCCAACATGTAAAAAAATGAAAACGAAAAATAGGTTATAGAATTTACATGAACCCAAAGTTTATTTCAGAAAAAAGTGTTAACAACTCTTCCTAATTTCTTAGCCTTTAGATGTGTTTTGAAAACGAATATAATTTAGTTATTAACCATATCATCTTTGCTACACAATTATATGTTTTTATTGCTAGTGAGACTGATCAATCAATACAACAGAACCACTATTTCTTAGGTTAACAACACTCACTATGCTATTTAGAACACACAGAGAATAACCCTCAAGGCATTTTGAAGGGGTTTCCTTTCTTTTTAGATAGTTCTTGTACTAGAAATTGCTTTCTGCTGTTCACCCTCAGTCACCTGTAACTTTAAAGAATGCATTTTTTTCTAAATCATTTCTTTTCTTCTACATAGCTAGCTATAATTACTCAAATTAAAATGAAGGAAGATTTTAAAATGCACATTTTGGGAAGGGAAGAAAAGCAGCCTAACTTCTAATGAGTGCAATCAATTTTTTTTTTATTTACTGTGAAATCTATGTCTTACTAGAATTATAGTGAAAACGCTAATCCCAATTATTGTGGTGTTAAATAACGATCATAGGTGCCTGAAGATCAAGGTTCTTTTCCATAACCAACATTTATACATTCGATTTTGAGAATTATTAGGTATCCTATATTCCTATTAAAATGTCAATCAGCTTCACTATTGCAATCTGCTTGTTTGTAGTCTATAAAAATCTCTCTCCTATGTGTAAGTGGATACTTTAAAGTCAGGAGACTTGAATTCTTTACATTTCAAATTATTGGTGTTATATACACAGATTTATGAGCCTTATCATTGGAAATGTCTCACGTTGTCACCGAAGCTCTCTTACTCTAAAAGCTTCTCAGACTTCTAGAAAGAAAACCTACACTGACAAGATAAAGAAGCGTATCGTGTTTTGTAGTCGGAGCTGCTCTGCAGAGCTGCAATCTATTATGTACCTGAGAGTCAGGAAAGTGCTGAGACAACTTTACCCTGCCATGCCCAATAATTATGTAATAAAAAAGCCACGTTATTTCAGCACATAAAACGGTTTAAAGTGATTAATTTTCTGAAAGCTTAAATTGAAAGTGCATGGACATCATTAAGGCCATGCCTGACCTGGGTTTCTGAAAATATATTATCATGCTTCCTTTAAAAATGTCCCTTAAAAAATCTATCTTTTTGTGTGTATATTCTTCTTTTAAATTATTAAGAACATGGGATCCCTGGGTGGCGCAGTGGTTTGGCGCCTGCCTTTGGCCCAGGGCGCGATCCTGGAGACCCGGGATCGAGTCCCACGTCGGGCTCCCAGCATGGAGCCTGCTTCTCCCTCTGCCTGTGTCTCTGCCTCTCTCTCTCTCTCTCTCTCTCTGTGGCTATCATAAATAAATACAAATTTAAAAAAAATAAAAATAAATTATTAAGAACAATACATATATCTGTAATTTCATTACAAATATGTTAGCAAATTCATCACATGAACGACCCCTCGTTTATACAAAATTTTTTGGTATGGTCTCATCTCTCTCTCTCTCAGAGCTATTCAGACCTTTCTTTTTCTTTTCTTTTCTTTTCTTTTTTTTTTTTTTTTTTAAGATTTTATTGATTTATTCATGAGAGACACAGAGAGAGAGGCAGAGACACAGGCAGAGGGAGAAGCCGGCTCCATGCAGGGAGCTCGACGTGGGACTCAATCCCAGGACCCCAGCGTCACGCCCTGAGCCAAAGGCAGATGCTCAACAGCTGAGCCACCCATCAAATGACGAAATCAACCACTGGGCCACCCAGGCTTCCCCAGACCTTTCTATATATTTCTTCTTTAGAAAATAGGAAGACGGTTCCTCAACTAGTTTAATATTAAATCATCTTTAATTATTTTAATTAGCTAATTGCTCTAGAAACTCAGACATCATAGAACTATAGTTTGTGCATTTTTTTCATTTCTAGGCTTTTTATATATTGGGGTGAAATCATTTACTGACTTTGAAAGGTGGGTGCTACGCCCTGTTTTCCAACAGTTAATAGGGCTCAATCACTATGCTCGGCCTTGACAATAGGCCTCTGCTCACAGTTTTGGTGAATATTAATAGAAACTCCTGGCTGCTTTCTCAATTCCTTCATTGTCCAAAGCATCACTGACAGGGATTTCTGTATATGGTAGATTTTACTGATTTATGAGAGTAAAAGAATGTGATTACAACACATGAAAAAGATAAGTTCACACCAAAAGCTGCATATTATTGTTTGTAAAGTCTCAATTGCCACGCCATAATTGGAGGATGGAAGGAGGCTAAGATGTCCATCAATATAGCTGCTTTGACTTAGCCCCAAACACACCCCCACCTGACCCAGCCCCACCCCCACTTTCTCCCCATACACTCTCCCAGGACACCTACCCCATTTTTAAAGTATCACCTATCGAACATGAAATCCTCTTCTTCATTCTTCTTACATCATTTTACAGAAGAATTTAATTCTTATTTACTTAAATATCTCCCATGGAGATGCTGGCAAAAGTGCTCCGTCTTTCACCACCAAAGAAACCAATCAAGGTATTTTTTTTCCCCCACAACAAAGATGAATTTTCTGTGAATGCCTCTACCATCCTCTCAGAGCATGTCATTTCAATGGCAAGAAACTTTGAAAATAACATTCTTTTCCTTCCTCTTTTCATTCACTTGGCTGGCAACAGAACATTTTGTCAAAATGTGACATATTCAGTAACATTACACTGTCATGGCCATGTCCCCTTTTCAATCAGTGAATCAAATGATTTTATATTAAAATGGATAATTATTTTTTTTGTCAAAGGGAAATTTAAATGTCTTTTTTAAATTTTTTTTGATATTTTGATAGAGGAACACTGTCAAATGAAGTTTTTTCAACATTCAACTCTTCATACACTTAGTGATATCACCACTTATGTTTGTATTAACATATGTGACTTGAAATATAACTAGATCTATCAGTGAACTATAACTGATTCTACGGGTACTTGATTAATAGTATGAGCCTACATTAAAATGAGAATATGAAATTACATCTCTAACAGTACCTGAATATATTCACATACAAAGTTAGTTTTTCAAAAATCCAAGGGCTATGTTTGCCTCTGCATTTATTATGCAAACTCATATGTGGATTTTTACTTGTTAATTTGGTCAAAAAACGAGAAGCACAGTCTCCTTTTTTTAATTTTTCTCCAGCTGACCTATTAAGATGTTTGCCAAAATAGGAGGGTACTGTTAATGAAGATTCCGACAGCTCATCATAACATTAATCTTTCATCTTTCGGTTGTTGATTTTTGACAATTTTTGTAGTTCTTTTTTAGTCTAACACTCAACATAAACTTTACTGATTGGCATCATCACATGCCGGGCATGTCTGAATTAAGATAAAAAAGAATTATCCACAGCAAATATCACAGAGATCATTAATTAATCCTGTTCTTAGTAAACAACAATGCAGACAAGCAAATTCACGGAAGATTGCATTAGTGGAGAGGTGTTAATTGAAAGATCGCTCAAGTGATGACAAGTTTTCAACATCAAAACTGAAAGAAGCAAAATGTGACGGAATTCCTGAAGAGAGTCATTATAGTTGAAGAGATAAAGTATTTAATACACCAGACCCAAGTCAAACAAACAGAAAAGGACAAAGAAATAGAAATGAGTCATGAGAAAACATGTCTTCACTCAGTTGCTACATAAAACTTTGCACATGGTAAGAATGTTTAACTGGAAGGATCCCAGTAAAACCACAATTTCATCCAATGTTCAAAAGTTATACGGACACAACTCTACACCGACTCTCATGGTTTTGTTGTAATATAACTAATATTCAAAATAAGTAACCTATGTTACTTTTTCCCGATTTCCGAGAAAACTAAAATAAATGAGAGTCCTGCCACTGCCTTAAGACACGATGCACCTTCCACTGGTCTAAGACCACTGTCATTGTCCCAGAGTGGTATCTAAACCTTTACCTTTAACTTACTGTAGAAGCCAATGAGTGACACCAGCAAAGGCTCCGTGCTTCATTTAATGCTGTAAGATATCAGGCCTTCTAATTATCAAGAGAAGTTGAAAGGGAGAGTTGCACATGTGTAGTGTGGCTAAATCCCATGATCATTTTTTTAGTCTTTGGCTTTATATGAAAAAAGGCAGAGCATTTCTTCTAAATCTGAGCAAATCCCACATGCAACAATAACCATATCTGGGGCAATAACTGATCATATATGCTTTAAGTGTGGAATCATTCAAATTATTGTGAGCTCTAGGAAATATGAAATATCGACATGGGCAGAGTTGCTATACATGTGAAAGTTACTTTTTTCCAAAAATATGAGGATGGTTAATTAGCATTCTACCAAGATGGTGTCAGCATTTTCCATTAGCTTTCCATTGTCCATGTGAAGCCCGTCTCTTCCCTAAAGGTCTCTGTCAGCTGAGGAATCCACCTAAATCAATTAATGTTGTGTTGGTGTTGGAACAAAGTGTATAATATAAGAAAAAGTTGTAACTAGAGATGCATCAGCATGATTGGGACTCTTCAAAAGTGAATGTAACCAGTATGGTCTGTTCAATATATTCTGTAGTTCAAACAACATTTCACGTTAAATATGGCCCCAGATTACAAAATACCATTCTTCATGTTTTCTATAAATGGCTATATTTCTTTGTCACTTGACACTTTTTCAAAACTGTGGTTAACTTCTCAATCTCTTTTTTAACTTCATAATCTTTAAAGTAACCTATAATTAGAGAATAGTTATGACCATTTCCTCTACTCGGGAAAGAAAAGGATGTTTATTGGGTGCCAATTATGGGCAAGATGAAGCTTTGTGCCTTCACACGTTATTTCCTTTAACCTCAACAACAAATTCGTGAGGTAGATAATGTTCTTATATTATTTCAGACTGTGTATGTAAATGCATCTTTCTGTGGTTAGTAAGTAAAACATCTGTGGTGTTGGCTGATGTCTGTTTCGTAACTCAATGATCTAGCAAATGGACTACAATACATTATTTTTCTGTTATGTGATGATTTTTAGTGAACGTAACAAGCAAACATAACCCTGTTGAAACAATGGAAGTTGTACCCTCAAGGTCCTTTCTGCTTGCTCAGTAGTACCTTCTAAAGACCCCACAGAGCCAAATAGGATATACATAATTCAGGATTCATTAATTAAACAAATATTTATCCAATTCCTATGTTTTAGGCACTAGTATTATCTCTTGGGATACATTAATAACTAAAAGAGAAACAAACTCCAGGCTTCATGGGCCTTCTAATTTACTGGAAGAGTCCTCTTCCAAGCATTTCCTCAGTTGCCATATACATTTGATAGTACTACGCATCAGAGATTATTGGGAGTGGTACCAATCGAGTGACAGAGCAGATTAGGTTTTTCTTTCAAATTATTCTCTAGTAGAATGAGAGAGAGAACATAGACAAAAAAATAATCAAATTACTGAAGAACTCTGCTTTGTTACTATGTATTTAGGGCCTAGGTTGTGCTGTCATTGACATTAGAGAGCGAAGGAGTAATTTGCTGCAAACTACAGACTCAAAGAAAAAGAAAATTCTTATTAGATATTTCTGTTCTCACAAGTTTGCTTTCTACTGTCCTATTCCAGTCTTTCACCAAATGCATCCCTCACTCTTGTTCTCCAATCACTTTATTTCATGTCCCTAAATTGGCATACCTATGTCTTGAAAAGTAAACTGTTGACTATTACCTATTGTTACACAGGTATGATCCATTAGGAAGAGAGGTAGCAGAGGGATTTCAACTCTAGGACAAATAATTATATTCACAATGAAACTCTTTGAATGGGAAGAGGTGGTCAAACTGTGACTGACAAACATCTTGTTGATGACTTAGAATGGAAAATAGAAAAACTAAAATCGTTGTATTTGGCACCAAAACTCATAACTCAAATAATAGAAATCTCACATCACTGTTGTCATGATATTTGGCCTCAGGACCCCTTCAAGGTCTTAAAAATTGTTCATCTCAAATTTTTATTTATTTGATTATACCTACTGACATCTGTAAAATTAGAAATTAAACTTAAAACCTTTCAAAGGAAAATACACAGATACATATTCCATTAGCCTTCTGATCATTGACATTCTTTCATGTCTTGCAGAATCTAAATTCATCACTATATGCTTGTAAGATAAGAGCTTTAATTACTAAAATTAATCTTGAAATCTGTTATTTCTTCCAGCATTACACTTCAAAATTTCCTTGGCTTTCCTTGGCCTATTGTATTTCCATAATATATTATCAAAACATCTTATAAATTTCCACAGAGGAAAAAATCCTACTGAACTTAAAATTTAATGTGTTTAGTATATAAATTGATCCATTAATGACAGTCTTCCAAGCAATGGGTATGCTCTATTTAGGTTTTCTTTGTTTCTCCTATATATGAATTTTCAGTGTGGAGTATTTGTACATATTTTATTAGATTTATTCCTAGTTTTTACTGCTATAGTAAATTATCAGTATAATTTGTAATTATAACTTCAAGTATATATTGAAGACCTGTTTCTTCATATATCAAATATTTTAGTTGAGGTAGAATACTAAATATGGCCTATTTCAGGAGAAAGGTAATCCTTTGAAATTACAGCCTTCACTATAATTATTTGCCAAATTGATTTTAGCAATTTGTTGTAACTTTTAGTATATTTACAAATTAGCTGCTTCAATATGTTGATATAAAGTAACACTAATTTCAACAATTTTCATTCTTTAGGGCTAAGTTTGAATTGACTTCTTATTTTGAATTTTGTGGGATTTTTTGATGAGAAGCAGAATCCTATTTACTAGTATTTTTGTCATTGCTTTTTGTTTGTTTTGTTTTGTTCTCTGTTTCAATGACCAAAAAGCTTGAGGGAGACAATCGTAAAACTCAAATGGAAGAAATCAAGTCTAATTCTAAATTGCTAGTAGTTGGCATTTCTATGATTTTACTACTTATAATAAAATGATTTGGAACGTGTCCAGTGGGTAAGAGGTTTAGCTACAGGAAATACACTAGGAGGAAAAATAAAAATGCTCAAAGCAGTTACATTTAAGTGGCTTTTTCTCCAGAATGACATGAAAAAGTCTTCAATTAAATGAACTTCCTTTATTCTATTTCTCACTGGCAGTTGCCAAATACAATATGTTGGATATCACTATGTCTAGATAATTTCATATTGCTGGCAATAAGTTTTAGTGTATTTATTAGCTATTTCAGTTTTTAACTGTGATGGCTTGTTAATTTGAGGTACTGCTTTTTAAAAATTATATATATATATATATATATATATATATATATATATATGAAAAATTCCAGTAAGAAAGTGGAAAATATTTTGATTTCTTCAATAATGTATTTATTCCCACATTTTCAAGAGACATGCTAACAGTATAAAGTAAATACTTACTCATCATAATGAAAATAAAAAGCCCAAACTACAACAGTAATAGCTAATGGATAATGGGATGGAAAATACACCCAGAGACACATACGCACATTTGAAAATAAAAGAAGCCAAAAAATTTTGACCTAGGAAATAAGTTTGATAGTATATACATTTTAGAATAATGGCCATTAAGTATGAGAAGATAGAGAAGAATTTTACTTGTGCAAGCCATATGACTTAAAAAGCAATCATAATTTACTGGGAAGAGTAGTGGCAACTAAAGATATGGCTGGGATCATAGTGTCTAATTTAAGATAAAACATTGAAAAAGTAAAATATTTCAAATTTGCATTTTATTTATTAAAATGACTTTAAAGAATAAATTGTCTCTTTCTTGGAATCTAAGCCCTAGCAGGGGAAAAAAATCACTATTTGCAACTGCCTATTGTAAAAACCACAGAATATAGGTCTTCAAGTTAAAAATGATCCATATTCAGGAATTTTGAGCTATATTTATATGAACATTTTATGAGGACGTTAAAGAGAATCTGATTCAATTATCCACATAAAAATATAAAACATATAGGCAAAATGAGTTCTTTCCATATTAACTTGTTTGATAATTGTATTTGCAAATGTTTCTTTAAGTATCTAAGTAATTTCCCACTTGCTTTCATAACATTCACTGTATTTGTATCTATGTATCCACACAATGTATCTTTTAATCATTTAACCATCCTGAGATTAGTTAAAACTTTAGAAAATGGAGTTTAGAAAGCATTTTAGAAAATGTATCCTCAGACTATGTCTTTTGTTAAAATCGAATCTTAAGGATCTTTGAGCATTTCCAGCACATATTGAAAATACTATTTAAACCTTTTGTAGAAGTGTGAAAGGAGAATGAAATAAATTTGAGCAACGAAGAGTCATAAAAATATATCTATTTCTAAGTGATAATGATTATAATTATAATAATGCACTTCCTACAATGTACTGAATTAGTAGTATATATTCATTTATAATCAGTAGGATTATTATTCATATGAGCAGCTAAAAAATTGTAGAAATTTGCAAAAGTATTTAGATGTGGATATTAGTATTGAGGGTTCTTAAATGATATCAGAAGGTGGCACTAAGCAGTAAACTCGTACACTGAAATACATTCCTTGAGCAAATGAAAGATTATTTCAGCATCGCTCATGTTCTCAACAGGCTCTTCCCCTCCAATTCCTTGGCAAGACCAGGGAGTTCATGGTCTCATTAAGCCTTGGATTATAGCCCCCTCACTTCACCACGGTTGGCCACGACACCTTCTAAGCTTCTGATTTCCTTGAAGGAAAAAATAGCATATACCAGCAGTTAAAATAAAATAAAATTTCCCCAAATATTCTCATTCCTTTGTATTGACTTCATAAGTTTCCAAAACAAGTAAGCTTTAGAAATGTTTGTTAAACTACTAGAAACCTTCCATGTTTTATTTTCAGCTTCATAAGATCTGACACATTTTAGAAATAATTTTGCAAAAAAAAAAAAGAAGAAATTATTTTGCCTAATAATCTCTTGTCAACACTATCTAGGGAGTAAGATATTCTATGAAAATCTGACATACTCATGTATATACCACAGAATAAAAGCATACGAACATATTGAAGAAAAGTACTTTAGTAAACTCCAGGTTTTCAGTTAAAGGTTTTGTTGTTGTTGTTGTTGTTGTTGTTGTTGTTGTTTAATCATTGCTTACTTTTAGTCATATTTTACTTCACTTTAATTAAAACTTACATCTGCTATACATAGTCTACTATGCATCCTAGCATCCTATGATCTATTAAAGATACTAAGCGATTTTCAATCACCTATTTATAAAATTCTGTGCTACTCAACCTCATAGAATGTTCTCTTAGAACATAGAAAGTTGTCTTACTCAAAATGTGCCTGCTGGTTTACATACTGAGTATAATATAGGGAAACTGTGAATAACATATGAGGAAAGAAAAACAATATAAATCCAAAATTCTGACATAAATTGGATATTCCAATTTACTGTGCATGTTTTAAATTTCAGCCCTAACCCTACTCTTGAGATTGTCAAAAGAGGGTGAAGATTACTTCAGATGTCTTGAAGAAAACTCTAGATACATAGATAACAAGAATTCCAAAATAATTAGGAATTAATTATTCGAAACTGTCTTAAAAATCAGGCATATGGAGGAATATTATGTTATAGAAGGAGCAGACTAAGTTTGCGTGAAATTTTGCAACTTTGAAAAAACATTTTCATAATACATTCTGTAAATAATATAATCAAGAGACTAAAACAATCTGTTGTAATAAAAAAAGAAAATAGTACCTTAATAAATGAAAGTAAATTTCGGGTCTCAATTGAGAAGTAATTTGATACTTTTAAAATCACAATTTTGAAGTAAAGCCATTGAAATAGCAAATTTCCATACCTGAAACAATAATTTTCCTTAAAAAATCTCTATCTGGCATGATAACCGATGTTAATAGTTTTCTGTTCATTCAGTACTTATTTCAGCTACTAATTATGGAACCCTCACTCTGTTCAGGTAATATTCTGGAGTCTGGGGGTAAAACAGTGACTAAAATAATCTTCTTAAACTCTGGAGCCTATGTTCTAGATAATTCACACATATCAGTGACTCTTTAGAACATTTACTTACCTACCAATCTACGCAAAAGCAAGTAGGTGCAATTTTATTTTACTAAAAGGAATTTGGGTGAAATTTATTCATTATATATGGCAGAAAATTAGGCTTACATTTAAAGAATATTAGATAAGTACACTTCAAAATTATCCAATTCATATCTATACTGTGGTCTTCAAAGCACATACTGGAGAATTGCAACTTTGTCAATTGGATGTTCAGGTCCAAATGCTCTCCATCTACAATTCTGTTTTTCATAAATTTTAGCTGGAGAGATAAAATAGAAATAAGTAGATAAATAGAAAATTAGGATATAGATGATAAATACATAGCTAGTTGTATGTAGAATAAGTACATTGAAATGAAAAAAAAGTACATTGAAATGTCACGCCTCTGTAATTTTTGGTAGCTTTTCTGGATATGCCTAACACAAATGTGTCATTTACTATCAATCTTTGTTGACCTTACTATAAATATTTCAAATCACCTATGGATATAACCTTTATTATAAAGCAATAATTATCTCAGTTATACTTTAATCTTGACTTTAAAATGAATCACATTGTTCTTGTTTCTGCAATATCTAATCTGTTAATCTCATCAAATTTTCCATCAAAGTCAAATAATACAGTACCTGTGCTTACTAGTGTTCTTCAAATCGTGATGCCCAGTCTTCATTTTGAATTGTCCTCAGTTAATAATCTTCTTTGTGAACAAGTTGCTTTACCTTGATCACCTAGAAGGTTCACTTTATCTCCACCTTGCTCCATTTCACTCCCCTTATCCACTCCACCAAGTAATTAAACCCTTTCTGGGTCTGTGCTTTATCATATTCTTGCTTTTAAATATTTATATTTGTCTATCTATTTTAAAATACATGTATTGCTTTTTTTTACTTTATTGAAAGCATATGTATGTTTCCTAGGTTTTTAAAATTCAGTATAATATTGCTAATATTCATCTATATTTTGCAGTTAGTTATAGTTCATTTGTGATAATATTCTATTGTGTGACTTTGCTAGTTTATTTTCATCCTCCATGTATGGAAATAAAGTTGGTATTTTCTGGCATTTGATTTAGCATTAGGTTTCCAGTATTCTGAAAAGTGCTGCTATAAACATTTTCAAACATATCTCCTGGTGAAGATGTCCAAGAGTTTTTTAGGTTTTTATAAATATAAGAGTATGCTGAGTCATATGGAATAGTAATGATTAGCTTTATACAGTATAAAAAATCAACCCACTATTAATCTAAGACAATGGAAAGGAAGTAAAGATCATTTTCCTCAGAGTACCTAAGTATGAAGTAAAAACATAGTAAATCTATTTCATGAAAATATCTTCCATTACTGTCTAACAGACAATATTTTATTCCTTATCTATTTCTTTCTTTCTCAGTACTGAAAATTAGATCTTCCCCCTCATCCCACTTTTGTGATAAAGATCTTGAGGACATGACATTAGCTTCACTATATATTAAATATATATATATATGCATATATGAGTTGAGTGTATATATATATATATATACTACACATACATATGTACTTAAATGAGTTCATTCATGATAAACAGTACCAGTCTCATCCTAGTAAAATAAACATCTAAATTATGGTTTAAAAATAATTTAAACCTTGAAATTGTCAGTTCTGCTCTTCAAAAGGCAAATAGTAATAAAATAATAGCTTAAAATAATGAAAAACTATGATACATTTTGTTATAAAATTTTTAGTACTATAAAAGAATGTTAAATATAAATTTAAACAAATTTATTAAGGACTGTTTCTATGAACTAAAGTGGCTTTTTAATTTGAAACTGAAAGAATCAGACTGTTTATCAAACAAAAATTGTGCTACACAATTAAAAGGGATAACTGTGCTGTATTCAAACAGACTAGTTCCTTAACATCCATATGTAAGACACCATTTTCTGACTCTACTACACGACTTTTTAATATATTTTGAGGCTTTGGTAAGTTATTTTAAGACTTAAATATGGTAAGATATGCAATCATAGTTGATAGTATGCTATTTAAATAGATATTTGTAGCTCTCATAAAATTTTATTAACAGTATTAAAGCAATAACACATTTTAATAAATCATTACAATTTCTTATTACAAAATTTTTATTATATCATTTCTGTTGCTCAAATTTGGACTATAATAGCCCCTTAATTGATGTGACAATAAAACTTTGGAAATGGAGCACATGGCAGGTTGTATTTTAAGAAATATTTCCAAGAGCCATTTTCCATTATGAAACTTAAATAAATCATAACACAAAACAAACAGAAATAATCAGTATAAAGCACTAATTTCAACTGGAAAATTCAAGAATAGATTCCGAGCTGCAAATAAAAAAATACTGATTACAAGAATTGATACTGACATTGTGCAGAAAAACAAAATATCTATATACTGCTTTGAAATGTTGAATTTAAGTGACAGTTACTGTATCAGCCAAGAAACAGAATAATGATAAATATTTAAGCAGAAGGTTATTTCATTTGACAATAAGTTATGCACCTGTTACAAAACCGAGATGGGAACAAGACCACAGAGGTACACCAGAGGTAATTGCATGGAGTAGCTAACAGTCCCAAGTCCATAGGATACAACGGGAAAGGTTGAGTTTATCAGATTTTAGAGGGAAGAAGACAACCTGCTTTCCCAGCTGGAGCTCAGGCTGCTGCTGGCCCTTTGAGGGACTGTGGTATTGCTGGTTCTAGGAATGCCAAAATTAGCCAGAGGCGAGGACCAGCAAACTGCCCAGGAGATTTGTTGGGGGACCAGCAGAATGCAAATAAGGAGAAAGTCTCCTCTGTTCCTCCACCTTTCCATCACTCTAAAGTCCCTGAGTTAGCACATTCTGACCAGAAGTCAGTTGTCACAGGAGACCTGCTGTTTGCAGGATCTCAGCCTCAGCACAGCAGAGCAGAGGATGGAATTGTGATTTAGAAGGAATGTTCTCTAAGCTATGGCTCCATATAGAGTTCTATTATATTGTTACAGTTTCTTTCCACCCAAATAAGGAAATGTTTACTGCTTCTTTTTTTTTAAAGATTTTATTTATGTATTTATTTATTCATGACAGACACAGAGTGAGAGGCAGAGAGATAGAGGGAGAAGGGAGAAACAGGCTTCTTGCAGGGGCCCCCATATGTTTGGTTCTGGATCCCCAAACTGGGATCACACCCTGAGCCGAAGGCAGACCCTCCACCACCCAGGTGTCCCATGTTTATTGCTTCTTAAGATTTGACCCTAGTAGGTGCTTGAATTTTTGATTCCTCCTGTCATCTCTTGCCAATATTTATATTTCCTTTCTCCAGCTGAGTCCCTTTACTATTTCCCAGGCAGAGTAAGTCCCACAACTCGTCCTTCTGTTGCTCACATAGGAGCATCTGCACACGCTGGGTGCTCTGGGTGGCAATCTCTTCCTTCTTCTTCAGCAGGTAATCTTTCCCAAGTCCTTCAGGAGTCAGGCGAGATATCATTACCTTTGGCTTTGAGTGACAGGTATCCTTCTTATCGACAAGGGTGGCACTACTTGCTTACTTCTATTGAGGAATGTAAAACATGGTACAATGATGGACCCATTTTTAACTATACCAATAGGTCATAAGCCACTGGAGCAACTATTTTCCATTCATCCTCATTTAAAAAAATAGGATGCATTCAACATATATATTTATTGGATTTCAATTCGAAAGCTCTAGGCACACTGTAAGGGCTAGTATGGCTGCTGTGTTGGAGCACTAACTGTTCATGGCCTTTATAAAAGTGAAGGGGAGAGGGAAAGCAGCAAGACCAATTGAAGGAAGACTTTTAACTTTACTGTGAAAGGTGAAAAGAATTCCAAAGAATAAAAAGCCTTCCAGCTGATCTTCATGCAAATAATACGGGAGCAAAAACTGGATCATAATTAAAATATATTATCCATGGTTGACTTTTTTTTTTTTTCCTGTCCCATGGAACATGAAATTTAAAGTGATGAGGACAACAAAAGGGGAATCAAGCAAAGGGGCTGATAAGATAGAGCGACCAGCTAATATTAAAGTAGACTTCTAAGCAAATGGCAGTTCTCTTGCAATTGGTTAAACAAAGAAATAGTGGAGGAGTGAAAAAAATGGAAGGATAAAATAATGGAGCTTAAGAAAGAAAAACATGAGGAAGTTTAAAAGAATAAAGAGTGTCTGGAAAAAGGTATGAAATATCAAAAGAGAAAAAGAAGATGGCTTGGCACATTCTTTTTTATTATTTTTTTTAATTTATATTTATTTATTTATTTTTATTTATTTATTTTTATTTATTTTTATTTTTTGGCTTGGCACGTTCTATGGGCTACAGTTCGTAAGAATGCCAACTGGTGGTACCGAAGTCCATTTATGGGAGACACTGAGAAGCTGTGGAACATCAGAACAGATATATTATCTCTGCTTTTATATGAATTCAACTTTATCCATATCGCCTTTATGGGCAATAGTAACTCTTAGAGTGATACTATTTCTCAAATGATTTCACTTCTTTTTTGCAAATGTCATATAAAATTTAAACTGCTAATATTCTTTCATTTTGATTTACAACATTCGTCCCTCATGTAAAATGATAGTCTTTATAATTAAGGAAATCTGTTATGCCATTTTATTGATATAAGTCAGATCATAAAAGAGGTCGTTTTGCTTCTCTAACAAAGAAAAGTAAAATTTCTCGCATCTGATGAAAACTTTTACAAACTGGGATGATAGGCAGGTCCTATTCCTTAGGGACTAAATCAGGATTGTTAGAGATAAGAACATTCTCAGGAACCTTGACCCTCTTTTTCTCACTCTCACCTCTAATCCCAAATTGGCTATTTCACTTTCAAATATCCTGAGGCTAATTATTTCCTGATTGATCTTCTTAAATGAGCTTTTCACTGCCTCATCTAAAGGATGTGTGCCCCTCCCTAAATCTTTTGTCAAACTTGCCTATATAAAGATTATCCCCCAGAGGCAATTTTAGTTTTTTGTTAAATAGGTCAGCCTGAAACAAAATGGAGACGGAAAACTCAAACATTTCATGGAATTAAAACACAGCATTGTATCTGTTATGATGGTGAATGTGAATGAATATGAATTTAGATTCACGTAACAGCAATGCTACACTACCTTACGAATTAGTCTTGACAACAACTAGGTTGTTCATGAACATCTAGTTTGAAAGTAAGCACATTTGCATTAGTATTTCTATACTAGTCATCAATTTTTTAAAAAATATTTTATTTGTTATTTATTCATGAGAGACACACAGAGAGAGGCAGAGACATAGAGGGAGAAGCAGGCTCCTCACAGGGAGGCTGATGTGGGACTAGATCCCCGGACCTAGAATCACACCCTGAGCAAAGGCAGACACTCAACCACTGAGCTACCCAGGCATTTCTACTAGTCACTAAATTAATGCAATAACTTTCAGTGGTTTAGTGTACCTTTTTGCCTTTCATGCACTTCAACTTTGAAATTCTATCACTTATGCTTCAAGGCTGAGTTCAGAGAAAAAGTTTATAAAATTCCACTTTATGCTGAATTCTATTATACTTTCACATACTTTTAATTCTACACTCTGTTAAATATGAAAACTATCTTTCTAGAAAGTGTTTCACCATAAGTAGAACATCAAGCCCCAGTGTATATGGTTTTCTAGGCAAATACTACGTGAGTTAAATTATGAAGATTTATTTCTCCTAAAAGTTAAGTGAAGTATTTGCTCTGAACCCCTTACACATAGGAATAAGGACTGGCTTTGTGAGCTTGTGAACAGCACATGTCCAGGACCTCCCAGTCAAAAGAGTCCCTGCTCACGATTAAGTGCTTTCTGTCCAGGGTCTTGAAATTTTTTAGAATTTTGCCTTTGGATTTCTTTTTTTTTTTTTTTTCTTTTTAAGATTTTATTTATTTATTTGACATAGAGAGAAAGTGGGCACAAGCAAGGAGAGGGATAGAGGGAGAGGGAGAAGCAGATCCCCCACGGAGCAGGGAGCCCAACATGGGGCTCAGTCCCAGGACCCCAGGTTCATGCTTTGAACTGAAGGCAGATGCTTAACTGAGCCACACAGGCAGCCCTACTTTTGGAGTTCTTTGAGTGAAGTTCAGTGGGACAATGAGACATACTCTAGGATATTAGCAACTGAGCTAACATTTTCCAACACTACATTCATGCCTAACCAGGATGTATTCTTTATGTTTTTTTTTTTCCCCTACCCTTGATATCCCAGGATTTCCCTGACCTACCCCTCTTTTTCTCTGTATCATCATCTCTGCTCCTCTCCACCTCTGACTTATTTCTATAAGCAGAGGGGAAAAAAGGAGAAAGTCTGCATTCTGTTATTGCCTTCTATTCCTTGCAGGAATCTGAGTATAAGTGAGAGAAGATGGCCTGGGACTGCACATAACCATGGCATCTCAAGGAGGAGGTGGTAGGCATCGCCATCCTAGGCTGGCAATTCCATAGTGTGTTTGGTGAGCAGCTTTGAGCTTCTTGCCTACCTTTGCTCCAGGTGTTGAGCATGGAGGTTACAATCTCTTGGAGGTCACCCTTCCATCATGTATTGAGGTGGTTGGTGATTTGCTGAAAGTGGAGATTGATTTCACAGCCCTCAAGCAAGGCACTATGGCTTAATCTAGTGGCTGGTAGGAGAGGGATCCTGGCAGTTGAGGGGTCAGTTGCATGCATGTGCACATGATCAGACCCCGTGAGGGTCTGCACCTGCCCAATGAGTGTCCTGTGACTGAAGCAATACAGCATTAATGGCAAATAAAAAACACTAACAAATACTACAGATAGGCACCAAGCTCTCTTGCTAATGATTAAACCCAGTAGAAATCAGAATCCTATGTAAAAGACTATATTACAAGATATAAATCGATATTATCAATGTTAGATTCATATCATGTGGAGATTTGAGAATAGGTGTCCATAACTGAGAATTTGACTAGGAAAGTAGAATCAGTATGAATCCTATGTAGTTTTTCACACTATGAATATTATATTCAAATATCTCATATTTGGCTTACTGTAAAGATTAGGTTTTATATAGTTATGGGAGCTGGTAAAAAAGTCTATGATAGGCTTTTGATTTTGTGAGTGTTGGTGAGCCTAAAGCCACTGTTGCAGGGCTGGCAGGAAGAAAAGTTGAATATGAAATAATGGAGAATGAAAACCCACAGGACAATATAAAATCTACAAGGGCCAACTGAACCCCTCAATTGTTTCTCGCTGTATTCAATGTCAGTGACCTGGTTTGACCTGCAAAAGAAACTAGGGTCCTTTATACAGAGTTACACAGGTACCCAACCTAGAACTTGAATTTCCTAGTATAATGGCTGCTGCTTTGCTTCCAACTTAAAAGTCTCCCACAAATTTCTCCTGTGACCACCCTACACATGGAACCACAAAGGGAAGGAAATGGTAATTATAGTTTTGGCTTTGTTAGGTGGACACAGTACAGAGCTACTATAGATTTCAGTGTTAATCTATATCAAGTGTATGAATGTTTTGAAAAAATTTCTTTAAATAAATTTATTTTTTATTGGTGTTCAATTTACCAACATACAGAATAACATCCAGTGCTTATCCTGTCAAGTGCCCCCCTCAGTGCCCGTGATTAAGTGAATTTGACTTGGAAGATTTGTTTCAAAGGAATTGTGCTGTGAATCTTTTTCTACCTCTCAAGAGGAAGACATAAGGGGTATTAACTCTTAAACCAAAGATTACTGAGAAAGGCGTCAAATAGACCATTCATTGACTCATTGATATACAATGGTGTGTTGGGGGGGGGAGAGAGAGAGAGAGTAAGGGGGGGGGATAAATTAATCCAGGGCGTGATTACAGGATTCACATTTTATTTATTTATTCTTTTTTATGATTCACATTTTAGAAAGTGAACATGATTTGCATCAACAGAATAAAAGCTGGTATCAAGTAAATAACTGCATTCGCCTTATTAGCCAAGTCAAATGCGCATGAATCGTGAAGACCAGGTGAGCAATCATAGTAGAAATGAAACCCTGCCTAAGGTGGTGTCTTAAGATTTTTCCTCTCAGTAGCATAAACTAAGATGAAGATTCTTGTTCAAATGATTTATCAGGGGAGGGTTTTCAGTTTTCAGTAAAAAAGGAGTTGAATTAGTGTTCTAGGTGATGTAACAAATTGTCACCAATTTGGAAGATTAAAAGGCTCAGGTCCTATAAGTCAGGAGTCTGGGCAGAGTTTAGCTGGGTTCTCTGCTCAAGGTTTCAGAGGGCTGAAATCACATTCTGATGATAGATAGTGTTGCATTTTTACAAAACACTGTCTCTAAGATAATGCCTTGCTGCATTTTTAAGAGGCCATTCTTTTGCACCCATGTATGTATCAAGTAGCTTCTGGATGGGGTAATTTCTAGTAGCACCAGTTGAGCTCATTTTTTTGTAACCACTGCTGCCTCTCTTTAGGTTTAGATTTTTCTCTCACACCTAGGAGATATTATACAAGATCCCATAACATGAGGTCCTCTACACACATAGAGGTGCTGGCTGAAGTGGTACCATGGAAGGAAGGGCAAACTCATATTTGACCCTAGTTAAGAGGAAAATTTGCCACTTCTGGGGGTGAAGGTGACTGATGTGAGGCACTTTTACCAAAAGGTTGGCTGGTCTCCTTAAAGTTTGGTTTTATGGACTCAGCATTTGTCTCTATTGCTTGTAGGTCAAGAGTGGCAGTCAGTACATCCATTTTGGTGAGATACCTGATGCAATGAGCTCATGCATTGCTTCCAGCTCTGCCACCATGGCAATGGCCCTCTAAAGAACAAAGGAAAATTTCGGGATAATCCAGCATTTAGAGGCTGTATATACTAACAGGCAGAAGATTAGGTGGAATTGCAATTGGCCAGCCAAAGGGACCTAGCACTGCTTTGTCTAGGAACTTATCATGGAGAAGACCAGCAAAGAGGTTGTGAAGAAACTACATGCATTATCATGAGGTAAACTATATTTATTTTTTATTTTTTATTTTTTTAAAGATTTTATTTATTTATTCATGAGAGACACAGAGAGAGGCAGAGACACAGGCAGAGGGAGAAGCAGGCTCCATGCAGGGAGCCCAATGTGGAACTCAGTCCTGGGACTCCAGGATCATACCCTGGGCCAAAGGCAGGCACTCAACTGCTGAGTCACCCAGGCATCCCTATAAACTATAATTTTTAAAGAAGTCTTTGCTGAGAAGTAGCTATTGTGAATAGACCTACTTGGATTATTCTCTTTCTTCTAGATGCTTCAACTTCAGAAATATCAGAAAATATGGTTAGAAAGTGAAAAAAAAAAGAAGATATTAATTTAAATTCAGGCTAGGAGTTTTGATTATCAGTTCTAAAAAACTTTACTTTCTAAATTGAGAGAGTATATTTGCAATTTAAATTGACTGTAGTCCTCTGAATTGCTTAGGAATGACCAGAAAAGACATGAGCATATGGGAGATTTTATTTACTGTCAAGGGAAGAACTACCAACTATGTCTCATGAGTTCTGTGTAGTTCAAATATCAACTACTTAGGTATGTCCCACAATTAGAGGTCGATGACATTCCTGAGAATAAGAAAAACAAAACAAAAAAAAAGGAAACATGAAAGTGTAAAGGTATTTGTTAGGCAGAGTCTAGACGAGCAGAGACCAAACATAGAAGATGAAGCCAAGAGACAGTTGGCCAGGATCTCAAAGAACTGGCTATGACCACATGTTTCACCTAGATTTCACCTCAAATAGGATTACTAAGAAAAGGTAAGAAAGATAGTTAGCATAGAGAACACTAAGATTAGATTTTTGTCAAAAAAACCTTGATTCTTGGTCATATCTTAGGGGAAGGATGGTACAAAGGACTCATTTTTGTCGGCTCTCTTTTTCTCCTATTGTCTAATAGGTGTGCAAAAGGGAACAAATATTTGAAACATAGCATATATGATTTCTGGACATTTCCTTATAACTTTTGCCATTCACTATACACAGTATTTTCAATCTATGACTTACCTTAAAAAAAAAATACAAAACTTTTAATTTGTTTCCATTTCTGTGAAATACTACTCTTAAAACATTCTGGGTCCCAAGCATTTTGAGAAAAGGGACTGTTAATAATTGTAACTTCAATAAGAAATGATAAATATACAACTTTTTTCTTCAGTGTTTGTCTAAATCTTCTCATGTACTTTGCTTTGTAGTTTTTAAATGTTTTCCACTACTACTTATCTCTTTCAAAATGGATCTTATGATTTAAAAAAAAATTGTTATAATTTTTTTCAATTAATCTCATAGACTTCTCAAATCTATTTTCATAGGATGTGTTGTATAAATAACCAAGGTATGGTTAATCAGTTGAGAGAAACATAGTTTAATCATACACAAAGAACCAGCCTGATCTAAAATTTCTGAGGGCCAACTTTGTAATACTAGATGTAAACTGATAATAATGTCACAAGTCATTACCCAAGAAAACAAATTATTTGAATAAGACCCTATTCCCTCAAGACCTATAGCTCATATTTTTGAGTTAACCAATGTTAGTACAGGAAATTATTCAAGGAGATAAAGTCGATTTTTTTTTCATGTTTAAAAGGTGAGTATGATTAATATCCCTGACTATACTTTGGTCATGTTGTTAAATTAGAACATGTTTCTGGCAATTAATTCATAGTGTCATAAATATAACTTTCACATCACCAATTTATGCCCTAAAGAGCAATAAAACACATGCAAATTCTTTTGAAGACTATTCATAATAAAAAAGCAAAAAAAAAAAATGAAAGTAAACATTTAATTACATCTATTGCCATGGAATAAGACTTTTGTGTATTAATTCTATCTTTTCTATTACCACCCACTTCATATTATAAACTCCTACACAAATGCATGTCTGTGTTTTCTTTTGCTAGTACTCAGAAATAATACAAAATGGTTTCAGCATTGAAAGCAGTAACTTTGAATAAAAATGTATGGTAATATTTCATAGAACATTAAGGAGAAGCAGTAATATATGATACATTTATATGTTTTTCTATTTGATATTCAGGTAAATATGTTATTTAAATTTTATTTTCCTGGGACGCCTGGGTGGCTCAGCAGTTGAGTATCTGCCTTTGGTTCAGAGCATGATCCTGGAGTCCTGGGATTGAGTCCCACATCGGGCTGCCTGCATGGAGCCTCCTTCTCTCTTTGTTGGTGTCTCTGCCTCTCTCTCTCTCTCAGGAATAAATAAATAAAATCTTTTTAAAAAATTTTATTTTCCAGAACTGATTTTTGAAATTTTTTTAACTTTTTTGTCTACTTTTCTACTCAGTTACCTTTGTTACACCCAAAACAATTATTTAATTCCCAACAGTAATTAGTGTATTTGTGAGTTAGGTTAACAAATATTTTTCTCTTTTACTTTTTTACATTTACATCTTTTGTTCTCTTTCTCTTTGCCAGAAAATCCAGAATATAAGGATAAATAACTCATAGCTACAAAATGTCATGACCTTTATTACAAGTATAGAAGATAAAAACTGTAATATAAGGAAAGTATGCAAATCACCATAAAAATTATATTATATACTGGAAGATTTCAGACAGTAATAAATTATTCCAAGTGAAAAATCAGTGAATGTTTGAATTTAAAGATTTCCTTTGATTAAGACCTACAACAATGGAATAGATTCTACTAGTTGGATATTGGGCCTTTCCCGTAGAACAGAAGATCAAAAAATCCAACTTGTTTGACCTTATAATACATTTCAGAAAGTAAAGATGTGAGACTCAAAAGATAGTTGGACCAAGTTTGTGGAGGTTTGAATTCAGCAGAATTGAGGTTTATATATGCTCGTATTGTATATAACTAACTATACGTTATATGTATTTTCATCTAAGTCAAAATATACCAAATGGATTTGGAGAGAAACAAGAGATGGAGGAAGTATGGTGACTAATTTGCAATTTGCAGACTGTAGTGATATTTTTATATGAATCACCTATACAGTAGGGGGAGGGGGAAATCCCACAATAAAAGGAGGCATCTTCATTGTGAAAGTAAGAAGACAAAAATCATAGAGATGCTTTATGATGAGAGGGCAGGGTTACACTAAATTGTCTGAAATGTGAATGAAAATCGCTAAAACATTTTTTTTTTGCTATAATACAATATGGTCATTGTATGTATGTATGTAGAATAGGTAGTTTATGGGTCTCACATTTGTGGGTCTCACATTTGTGGTTATCTGTGTATGCTGAAGATAAGTTGTAGGAAAATCTGTTGGGAATAGAGAATTAGAGAATGGGTCAAAGTGATAAGATTTAATGGAGGTTTTGAGAATAAGTATTCTTATGAAGATACACAAACTTTAGTTTCTAAATATTGCTTTTCTTGGTCACTCTTCACATAATATGATGTTTTTATAAATTGAGTGTTTCTTCTAAGTTCATAATATTAAAAATAAATGTCAGCATGCTATATTCTCTCTACTTTTTTTGGTGCAAGTTTTCATGAGTTCCACCCAGCCTCCTCTGCCAACCGGAAAGTGACAGGGAAGGAGTAGAAAGGAAGAAGTTTTGCATTCTCCTGCCAGCCCTCTCCATCAATTTGAGAGACGTCTGACTTTATATATCTTTATAAAAAGATTCTCTGAGTTTTCCTTTAAACACACACACAGGGGAGTGTGACTTAAAAATAAATAAGTCAATCAAATCTTTGAAAATGACTGCTGATAGTTTACTTAAAGTAAAAATGTGAAGCCCTCTAAAATATTAGGTAATCATTACCTAATGGTATTAGGTAGATGTCATCCACATGAGAGTGGAATATTCAGGAAAGCACAATTGTTTGAACCAAAAGAGCAGCAGAATAACTGAAAATTACTGTTATTGTAAAAAAAGGACTGGGGGACTTATGTCAGACCAGCCTTTCAGTCTAACCCAGAAGTACCAGGGTGACCCTCCGCAGAAGGTTAGTGCAAGGCTGAGGACCGTTCAGAGGCTCCCTGCCCACCAACATAATTGCTAGGACAGCCAATACAGGTTGCTATCTTTGTGTAACTCAGGTGGCCTACTCCCAGTGAAGCTATTCTCTTGCTCCCAGAACAGGTCACACAACCAAGCTGCTTTGTGTGCACATTTCAAAAAAGCACTTGCTCATAATTACTCTAGGGCACGTAGGTTATGTCATATTACAGAGTTGAATCAAAGTCGGTTTGTAAAGTCATTTCTAAACCTGCTCCTACTGAGTTCTAATTAAACATCAATAATTATACTAAGGAAATGCCATAATAAAACATCGTTAGACTAGCGCGACCCATGAAAGTACTAAACAAACCATTCCGGGCACATGTGCAGACCATTAGACTAAGATCTTTATTATTACTAATTACTCTTAAGTATATATTCTTGTCGAGACATAGAAGGAATTCCTCCTTCTTTATATAATCTCCTCAATCAAAATTTTGTTTGGCATTAAAATTGTCCTTGCAGGTCTACGCAACTGAAATTATTTTTATTTTACAACCTACCGGTGATGACTTCTGAATATTTTATCTTTTCTATGTCCCTGATTTGGGATATTTAAATCAAGAATGTTAACTTCAGGGTAAACTATAAACATCAACAAGGGGAGAGGGAAAATCTTACACTGGATAATCTCAAAAGACAAAGGATATCAGGCAGCCGGGGTGGCTCAGCGGTTTAGTGCTGCCTTCAGCCCAGGGTGTGATCCTGGAGACCTGGGATTGAGTCCCACATCAGGCTCCCTGCATGGAGCCTGCTTCTCCCTCTGCCTCTCTCTCTCTGTCTCTCATGAATACATAAATAAAATCTTTTTTAAAAAAAGACAAAGGATATCAATGTTGTTTTATTAACAATGACTAAAAATTACAGATGTGTGATTAAGATTGTGTTGACTATGAGACATCAAATTGGACTTTTTGAACTAAGCTGTGTTTGACTCACAATAATAAGCACCTGTAAATATTAAGGATTGGTGTTCTGGGGATTGACATTTTGATTTTTCTTTTAAGTTCATTTTAACTTACAAGCAATATACATTTTAAAAATATATATTTTATTTATTTATTTGAGACAGAAAGAGAGAGAAGCAGACTCCACATTGAGTAGGTAGGGGGCCTGTCTTGGGGCTTGATCCCAGGACCCTGAGATCATGAGCTGAGCTGAAGCCAGATGTTTAACCGTCGGAGCTACCCAGGCACTCCATATACACCATTTTTAATATCAAGTTTTAAAGTTAAATATACCAGTTGCTACAATTCTTTTATTCATCATAATTCATATAATATTTAACTCTAAGTTTTATTATATTATTTTCATATTTGAACATACTTCTCCTTTCAAAATATATGCTACTCATTGTCCTCTTATGAACATCTGTACTACGATCTATGAGAAAGGTAAGTATATATCAGAAATCATAATGGGACTCCTGGGTGGCTCAGCAGTTAGGTGCGTCTACCTTCGGCTCAGGGAATGATTCCGGAGTACTGAGATGAGTCCCACTTTGGGCTCCTTCTGAGGAGCCTACTTCTCCCTCTGCCTGTGTCTCTGCCTCTCTCTTTCTGTGTCTCTCATGAATAAATAAATAAAATCTTTAAAAAAGACAGAGAAATCATATTATTTTCAGCCATTATAAAAAGAATTCAACAATTTTTTAAAAATGCAAAACAGTGTCATTTTTTGATAATCAAAATATACTACTGAACAATAATTATTGTGCATACATATAATACTGAAAGATATAAACACATATGTACACTGCATATCAACTACACGCGTGCACTGATCATAACATTTTAGATGAAATTGCATAATTACTTAGCAGTTATTCACTAAAAGTTTCATTTTTATCTCATGATTTTGCTGTTAGTTTTCAAATACTTTCTGGATGTAGAGGTTACATGAAGTTCAGATATAGTGAATTAACTTTGACTTGTCAAATGTTTATATACTTTCATTTCTTTAGTAACATATTTTTCAGAGAAATAATAGCGTCAGATAAAGCATCTAGATGAAATTCAGAAATGAAAACTAGAGCTCTATATTTAAAGATAGTAGATAAGAGGCTAATTTTCATGGACATCTAGGCTACATAAATTCATGTTTGTGCTCTCAGATGGCTAAGTGTCCTTATCCGGAAAATGAGAAACTGCAGGAGCATAGCACATGCACAAATGTTCTCATATGTTGCATTGTGTGAAGTCTGGAACCACGTCCTGACACTCCCTCCCTGCAAACTGTTAAAACTTGAGCAATTTAAGGAGTGTGTGGGTGGTACAGTCAGTTAAGCATCCAACTCTTAGTTTGGACTGGGTTATGAACTCAGGGGCATGAAATCAAGCCCTGCTTTGGGCTCCCTGCTCAGCATAGAGCCTGCTTAAGACTCTCTCCCTCTGCCTCTCCTGTTCATTCTCTCTCTTTCTAAAATAAATAATCAATTAACAAAAAATACTTGAGCAATTTAAATAGTATCTCTGCCACCCAGAATTACATACATATATATATATATATATAATATATATATATATATATTATATATATATCCGGATTTTTCAAAACATAGAGATAATTGATAAAATTAGCTCTTCTTATAAACAGGATAATTATCAAAAATTATGGATGATAAGCTATACATATTTTGTAAATACCTTTTGATATATTTTGCATTCATTATGATACTTCTCTATCAGCCAGCACTCCTCAGTCAGGCAACATATGCTAATAAATGTGATTAAATTCATAGACTAACTTAAACCAGCAATGTATTTGTTCATTTGTTTGAAAGACAAAAAAATCAAAGTTGAGTTCATTTTTGCTCTCAATATAATCAATGAGAAAATGTGTGCTTTATTCATACTTCTTTTAGTTCTGATGATAGATTATTTGTATAATGCAGTAAGATATGGAAGCCACCAACAGAAAACAGAATGACTTTTGTGCAGATGGAAATTACTTCAATAATTAAAGGTTATATCCAATTAAATGGTGGGACAGCCAAGTCATAAATGTTATTATTGTTGTTGTTAGTGGTGGTTTTAGTGTTTATTATTAAATAAGATTTAGTAAATAAGATCTACATACATTTGAATTTAGAATTGATTTGCAAGAAATTGTTTCTTCTGGGAGAGTAGGAATGGATATTTATTGGATTTATAGAAATGGTAAAAATCAACTGCTTAAAGTCAGGTATATTTAAGGAGCTCATTATTTCTACTCAAGAACCCATTAAATATAGTTAGAAATCAACATTTAATGATCTTGTCTAAACATAAGAATAAAAAGGTAGACTCTCAAATTATAAAATCTGTATTTTCTTTACTAGGAGTTAAATAAGGGTAATAGAAAAGAAAAAATTGTTATAAAGTTCAGCTATTGAGATTGGCAAATAATAAAATATGCTGATTTAGAATTACTTACTAGAACAATGGCATCCGTATATCTACAATTTTGCTACAATTTTATGAGCTTTTCTGACTGCTATTGAATGCTTTAAATGTGCTCTAATAAATTAAACAATCACATTTATGTGTTATTCACAAAGTTCTTTTATTCCATTTTGTAATAAATATATCTTGAAAATACAAGTTTTGAAGGCAGTTTATATGATATTCCAAGAATCAATCAAGTTTTTGAATCATATAAAACAGAGCAGTTGAAATACATTAGAAAACATAATATTAAAAAGTAAAATAAACATAAAATCATTAAATTTATTGTATAGTTTTTACATCCTTGAAATCCTTCAAAACCATCATTTATGTAAGTAAAAATAAATGATATTTTCAAGCAAATGCATACATTATCTCCCAAGGTTTGTGCTATTATAATTACTGACAAATGTGGTAAGTATACTTTTATGAGCTTTGCTCATACAATTTTGATAATATCAACCATTTAAGAAATACTATTTTATGAACTTATTTGCCCCATTAATATACCTTTATGAAATGTTTATACTCCTATCTTTTGTGGTTCTTACCTACATGCTCAAACTTTTTTCCTATATTCTTTTTTCTAATTCCCAGTTATTCTTAATTTCTATAATATATTTAAAGAAAAAACAGAGTAGTAGACATGATCAAGTATGAACAGCATGTTCACACAACATACAGATGACATTTCAATGATTAGTTAAGCCTCACATTCCAAAGTGATGTGTAGATTACGTTTATTTTTAAGCTGTTTTACTGTTAAATAAGACATCACATGTATGTAACCTATCAGAGCTGCTATCCAATAGTAGTTATGTTATGCATGTTAGTTCTATCCTTTTTAATTCCTGGGTGGAAATTATCTGAACATTTTGTTAAATAATTCAAGCAAGGTTCTCTCCTCATTTATTGCTACCCATCCCATGGGTATAAAAAAAAAGAATGATAAATGACCCCAGCATTTGGGGATCTCTGTCTCATAAAATCTGTGAAAAAATGTTAACAAGTAGTAGGTCCATAGTTGAGCAAACAGAATACATATTCCCAATGTTAAAATTATTGTTTTAGTTATAAAACCTCTTTGTGTGAAGGATCAAAATAATACTAGTTTGAGTTAAATTAAGCTCACCCTAGGATTTATATATACATCCCCAATGTCAACTCCAAATTCAAGTAGATTACAGTTTCTTGTTCCTATCCATGAATTCATATATATATATATATATATATATATATATATATATATATACACATTGCTTTTTAACTTGGTTATTCCAAGAAACAGTCAGTTCTCTATACATGTAACTCTATTTGATGAATTCTTCTAATAATGAAGTAAAAAATACATCACAAAATACTAAATTTGAGGCTTGACAGTGTATTTATTCCAATCATGTATTAGTATACATATGTTTTCTATTTGAATATTATCTTTATATTTGAATGTTGTTTGAAGTATACAAATGATAATTTTGTGATCCTGCACCCTTAATATAAAGAAGTAAGGAAAAACTGCCACAATCCTCATTCAATCCTACTGTGAGCAAATTAGTTTGTAGTGATCACCCATGAGAGGCAAACAACTTCTTCCAGAACACTGGGGTTCCATTTCTGTTACCTCTTCTGGTACAGCAAATGACACTTCGGTGCCCGATAGAGTTTATTTGCCTCTTAGGTATACCATACTCACTGAAGCATTACACAATAATATTAACTTGGATTGTAAATTCAATGAACCAGTGCACATCATCCTCAGTTCTATGCTATGCATAGCACCTAATTCACTGTAGAAAACTGTTTTCAGTTTGAATATTTTCCAAGAAAAAATATAATTTTATAAGAACAAAAGTAGAAAATTACAAGCAATAACAATCAAAATTAAGAAATGTTAGTTTTTCTTATCAATTGCATATCTACTATTCTCAATTTTTCACTTTTCTAGAGCCCAGTTCTATAAAACTAGTTTATTATCTTTCTCTGAGCATATGTTGCCCTCTCCACCTTTTTTAACTTGGTAGTTGTTTTTGTTCTTTCTTTTATACTAATGATCTCACACTCCCTAATAGTTAATTTTGTTTCCAAGCCACCTTCACGTCTTCTTAGTCACAAAACAGGAAAGCAGCAAAAAAGTCAAAATAAGAAAACAAAATTAACACTATAAAAATTAATTGTTATCTCATGACCTTAACTTATGTACTCTTTTCCTACTTCAACTAGAAAATAAATTATAGCACTGGAATTTATTTATGCTCTCCAACCAAGACAATCTATTTCCAGAAAATTTATGTCATGTTTTAACCCTTTCCCCTGTATCTGTAGGAAATATATTAAAAGAAGAAAGACAAAAGAAGAATAAAATGATGAATAAAGCAGTAAGTCTAGAATTTTCATTTTTTTGAAAAATAATGTATCTGTAAAATAGCTTCAGTAAAGCTAATACAATGTTAACTATATAATTATGTGTGTATGTCTATGTATTAAGGACCATAGATAAGGTGATACCAGTAGAGAACATTTTAAAAAAATCATTACAGTACCTGCTTGAAGACGTGCAAGAAGATGGAACTCACTGGCTTTTTACCTGTACCTACTCAGCTTTCTCAGGACTAACTGGAAACTGATGAAAAGAGAAGATCCCAGGGATCATGACAGACCTCACTGGTCTCCTCCTGAAGAGAATTTCCCTGATAGATACCTGAAAGGCCAAATACCTAGGTAATTAGAGGATCTTGGAGATGGAGGTGCTTTCCAGAGATCCATGTGGCCCAGTATCCCCTGGAAATGGGATGAAAGGGAAAAAAAAAAGTCAGATGCACTGGCCGTTCAGGTGGATGCTGAAGAAAAAATTCACTATGATGCAATGGCTCAGAAGAAGTCCAAAGACAAGGTCATTCATAACAAATACACTGACCTGGTTCCCAAGGAAGTCATGAATGCAGATGACCCAGATCTGCAAAGAGATAACAGAAAAGACAAGAGTAGCCTAGGGGGAAAAAAAAATTGTATCACAGAAGGTTGCTGTAGCCATGCCAGTTCAAGCAGCTTATTATAAACTGCCCTTCTCCCCCCACCCAAAAAAAAAAAAAAAAAACTAAAATAATAAGAAACCTGGCTCCTGCTCAGATAGCAGCTGCCCCAGGGAACATACGCATGAAGGCAAGAAGAGGAGTAAGGAGTAGATACACCTCTCTTCAAAGTGAATGAACTTTTATCCATAACCCTAATGATGCAAGTCAGATGGAGAAACACTTTGTAAATGGCCAAGATAAAAAAATAAATCTGGGTATCATATTACAGCACTACTTTTTATCACAGGAGTGAGGGGGGTTGGAAAAATCTTTGAAATATTAGCTTTTTAAAATTTATTGTTTATTTATTTATTTTTTTAAAGAATGGGTTGTATTTATACTTCTACCCTTTGGCATTTATAGAACACACTGCCCCACACGTGAGATTAATATCACTTCCTTTTGCATGACATTAGTACTTTTAGGGCTAATATCATGTGTAAGAATGACAGCTGATGAGTAAAGTTGCCCCGACCACATATTCACATACTGGGACGATCCTGCCAAATGACATTTGCCCCTATTGTGTTCTGTTTTAATTTGAAGTGGGGAAAGTAAGCTATTGCTTGGTGCAACTCTTTGTTTCAAATTAAAACATTTAGACAAAAAATAAAAATAAATCATTACACAATTGCTTAAGTTACTCTTGGGAGAACTTACTGTTAGAGAATACTATTATATATCTTTTGGTCTAGCATAATTCACAATGCTAAAATCCTTTTCACATCCTTCAATCCTTTTCATGTCCCTCAAAATTTATTGTGCAATATTGACAGCTCATTCCTTATAGGATCACCCCAAAAGTGGACAAGTTAGATGATACACACACAGAAGTATAGCAAGATATGAATCTGAAAGTGATAAGCACAAATCTAAAAATCATTTCTTAGAAGCTGAATGGAGGGGGTAAGAGGAGGAGATTAAGAATCAGTGAGGAAATGAAAAAAAAAGAAATGAGAATGGGTATTTAGATACAAAGGGAAGAGAAGAAAGAGGAAAAGAGAAGAAAAGAAGGAAAGGATTTAGTAGACAGTCGTCACCGATTCCCTTTGAAGTACAATTCTTACATTGTCAGCACAGTTGGTTTCCACATTTCCATCAATAATAGCTCATTTTATCTTAAAAGGCCTTCTTTACATTTATTGAAATGTGCAAACTCTTCTCCAGGAGCCTTGGTTTCCTATAACACCTTGCTACTTCATGTGGAGTCTTTAGACCATCAGTGGCAGCATCACCTAGGAACTTTTTGAAAATGCAGACTCTCAAGCTCTACCTAGACTTACTGAATCAGAATCTGCAAGGTGACAAGACCCCAAGTAATTTGTAATACACATACTTAATCACCCCATATCATATACTTTTAAGTTTTAAAAATAACACCATGTTAGAACTATATGAAATTTCAAGCCAGTATGATTGAGTGTAGAAGAGATCTTTCAGTGTTTGGATGAATTTTACACTGGGAGTATAGGGTTATAGCAGGTCATACCATACAGAGAGTTTGGGGGACTTAGTGAACACAGGGAATATAGGACAGACTATAGGGAGGCTGACTGGAATTTTTTGGCAAAGCAGGAATTGCAGTGTAACACACGGTTCCATCTGAAAAGCTTTGAAACACAAGTTAATCAACATTTCCCTGGAGATGTAGAGAGTACCTCATTACCCTGAATCTCTTGTCTCATGTAGGAGTATATTGGGCCCACAAAAATATTTTGTATTATAGCAAGGTGTCTTTGCTGAGCCCTAATTGGCATTTTAGGGTAACAGATGGACTAAAGAATCCCTTAGGCATCAGCTTGCCAAAAGTTGATATCTATGTCTTTTGCTTGTGGATCATGTGAGATTTTGTAGGGTAATAGGGGAAGGAGGTGAACAATGAAGAAGTATGGCACTTTCTGAATCTTCACTATCACCAAGATGCTGTTCAGAGCTTTCAAGGACAGAATAGCTGAGGTGATTTTCCCCTTTCCCTTCTCCTCCTCCTTATTTTATTTTATTTTATTTTATTTTATTTTATTTTATTTATTTTATTTTATTTTATTTTATTTTATTTTATTTTATTATTTTATTTTATTATTGTTTTCTTTTTAATTTACAAAACCACTGTGAAACTCAGCACCATTGAATACTGACTCTTAAAAATATCACAGAACAACCTCTTAGTAACAAAAGGCTAAATCTTTTGCTTATTGGTAAAGGAGTAAATGTGTATTTTACTTTGTTGTGACAGTACATACAAGGTTTCTGGATCAAAGGCAAAATTGATTGTATATCTGTGCAATATTTTCACACTGTTTGTCCATGTTTCTTTTTTCTCCAGGAGGCAGTGTGGTGAAAGTTAGATGTACCTGCATGTGGAGGGGAGAAGTAAGAGACCCATCCTATAGGAGAAGAATCAAAATTATAAAATTTGAAGCTTAATATATAGGTGTTGGTCTACTGACTCTACTCCCCACTACGAAGTGTTTTTTTTTTTTTTTTTTTAGCTTTGGAATATAAACAAATCCTATCTGGAAGGAATGGGAAAGTCGCCCAGGTTCTCACATTTTGGAATGTAATGAATTACTCCAAAAAAATATCACCTTGGAATATGTGAGTAAATGATTTTAGGGAAACAAAGAGATGCTCTTTATCATTATAGAGTGCTGTTTGTCTCTATCAGAAAGTCCTGTTTGTGCAGATAACTAAAAATATTCACATTCATATCTGACAGGAGAGCACCACTTTGACAGTGTCTTAGCAGCATCTCTCAGAAGGAATGGCAAAGTCGGGGTACTTAATAAGATTTTGCAGCCTTGTTCATAGAGGATCTTTCAGGGGAGGGGCTTAATTAGGATGAGAGTCATGATGGAATAATTTAGAATTGGCAAGAACAATCAGGCAAAGACTTGGAAGAGTTGTAAGGCGTAAACTATTATTTGATGCTTCCTATTAAAGAGCTGATGTATCTTTCGAAAAGTTTCTGAAATGAAAATAATTGGAAACTTTACCTTCCTGAGCAAGAGTTTTCTATCACTGTAAACATATTAATGAAGACAATGGGATGGTAAATTTATGTTAGTATAAATTGTAAGCTGTATAATTCGTTTTGATTCTCAGTACATTCCATGTATCTTTGGTGTAGGTTAACCAGTTATAGCTCTGGTCCCACAGCCCCTTCACACCCCAGCATGACTCACCTGTTGACTGATGGCTCTTAAAAAGATCTCTGCCTCTGGTGGAGCAGCAAATCCATGGGATGGGCAATACATCTAGATAAGGAGGCTAGAACAGAACAATAAGAGCCTGAGAAGTTGTGAGGCACACACCTCTTGGGGAAATTTTGAAGTATTTATGACCCTAAATATAGTGGTGTGAGGAATGTCAGGAAAGATGCTGAAGTCCTTCCCGTATTAGGCAGCAGAAACTATGACTCATTGTCATTTGAGCATCTATGTAAAATGAGCTTATATTCCTCTCTAGGCTGGTAAATCCTGACAAGTTTGGGTTTTATCACTGACCCTCTGAAGAGGCAATGAATTTTGTTGTGGTTAATCAGAATTCTCATCCACATAAACCAGTCTAATTACTATTTAAGAGAATTTACAAAACTTTTTCTGTTAATGAAATTTCAGTGTGGTTTTGTGGAAAGATTATTTTTTTCTTAATTTATGTGTTTCCCAAAAAGCTACATATAATAAATATAAATATATCAACAAGCAATATGCTATGAAGTAACACAAAGAAAATCAGAGGAACATGTGTGCACGGAAATGCGATAGAACAGAACAAAGAAAAAGAAGTCACTTGTCAAGGATTTTTAAGCATAAACAAAGAATCATGCATATGTACAACGTGATCCTTTAGAATCCAAAGACTGATTAATTTGTTTTTTTGTAAAATCTGTTTGGATTTGTAAATAAGTTAGAATCAAGTCATGGATCAGATTAGGAAACTGAAAACAAATCAGTTATATAATGTTCCAGGAAAATTTTAAGCTTTTAAGAAAGTAGCAGAAACTATGTGAAGATAGCTCAACTTTCTGCATCAGTACAAGATAATGGGTTTTTCAAATTACTAATCTCATAATATGCTCCACAAAAAAGAGATATGGAAAAAGTAAAGTTAGGAAGGCATTAGCTATGGAAAAATCCTGCAATAGAGAAAACTCTCTAACCTTGTTTAACTCCCTGTTTGCTAAACTTAATAAGCCATTAAATGTTTTAGTTCATACAACTTTTTAACACAGAAGAGCTAACACAAATTTTTTACACAGCATAGCAGATTAATCTTGACCGCGATACAGCTCTATCACAAATTTGAATAGTAGTGACTTGCTGTGCAAAATTTGCTACCAGCAGTATTGGAATAAGCTAGGCCATTGTTAGAAATACAAAGTTTATCACCTTGGAAAACTGAATAGGAATTTGGATTTCATAAGATCCCTAAGTGGTTCAGAAGTATATTAAAGTGAGAGAAGCAGTAGTTTAGAGAACTGTTTTTCAACCGTCGCTGGACATTAGAATAATGCGGAAATCTTTTCTAATACCAGGGTCCTGGTGTCACACTAAAAAGCTTCTGCTCTAAGTGTTTAGGAGAAATTCAAGCATGTTGTAAAGAGCTCACTCACTGGAGGATTCTAATTTGCAGCCAGATTTGGGAACTGTACGTAAATACCACCCCTCTTAAGAGGCATCAGGAAGGTATATCATTTCTTCCTCAATACACAGCAAATTCATATTTGTAATAGTTTGAGCCCAAATCTTGGAGTCTTTCTTGACTCTTCACAATTTTTCACATGCTACAGTTAATCTATCAAAAATCTATAGGCAAAAAAATAAAAATTAAAAAAAAATCTATAGGCAGAGGACTTCCATTTTCAGTTGAGGTGGTATATCAGGAATCAGGTTATCAGGTTTGCTCTCATGTACTTGGCTTATAAAAACCAAACCCACATGGACCAAAAAATATGAAATAGGTTTTCAGAGACTAGATATCTAGAAAGTAAGGACCATAATTCCTGAGAAATGGAAGACAAATGAGATAAAAACTATAATTGGTTTGACTTGGGGGAGTTTCCAGGCCTCTGTTCATGGAGTCAAACTCCTTTCTTTTAATGTTCCTTACTTGTAATTGAGAAATAACATATTTTAGATGTACAACTCAGTAATTCCATATGGTATTGCTAAAATAAGTCTAGTTAATATCCATCATCACACCTAATGGCATTTTTTCCCTTGAGATGAGAACTTTTAAATTCTACTGTTAGCAAATATACAACACCCTATTATTAACTATAGTCAGTGTGCTGTACATTATGCCCCCATGGCTGATTTATTTTATAACTGAAAGCCAGTAACTCTTCATAATTTTTACTCATGTCACCTACTCCTACTCCCTGCCTTTGGCAACCTCCAATCTGTTTTCTGTATCTATGAGTTTGGTTTTGTTTGTTTTTAGATTCCACATACAAGTGAGATCATATACAGTATTTGTCTTTCTCTGACTCATTCAAAATCTTGTATTGAGTTTTTTAAAATTCAGTCTTCATCTTCTCAATTCTCTTTTACCCAGCAACCTTCTGCAAAACAGGTCCTGGTGGTCTTGCTCCAATAAATCGTAACTCACTTCCATATGATGAAACACATTGGGAATTCTTTCTTCTTGTACTTGATTCCAGAAGCTTCCCACACTTTTGAGAGTTCCTCTTTCTCGAAAATGTCTTCTTTTGGGTTTATTCATATCAAACACTCCTCGTTTATCTTTATCCTTATGAATTCTTCTCTTTGAAAGCTTGTTTTCCTCCTTAGTGTAATTAAAATCTGTATCCCACCACTATTCAAACTAGTTAGTGGTCTTAGCTTTTATCAGTAACTTCAACTCCCCTTATACAGAGATGAACATCTAATGTGTATTTCTAGGCTACTTCATTTTATCTTGTATTTCCTTTGATATTTTAAACTTAACCTAAAACATGTTCATAATTGAAAATAAGACTATAGTTTCCAACCTGGTTTTATAATATTTCCATCCTTTTCATGGATGTGAACCAACATTTATCTGCTTAAGAAAAAAAGATAACATAGAAATTACGCTTGATGCCTCTATCTTCTTCAAACACCAGTAAAACTTCTGTTGATTTTACCTCCTGATTTCACAAATTGACCCAGTTTCCATGTCTATAGCAGCACATTACTTCTAGCCATTAACATTTTTTTTTTCCTTTGAGCAGTAGACTCTCAACTGGTCTCCCTTACTCCAGTCCATTTTCTATACGGTAAGCAGGTTTTCTTTTCTTTTTTTTTTTTTTCTTTTTTTCCTCTAATAATCTAATGATGTCAATCCCCGATTAAACTTTTATAGTCACTCTCATTGCTCTAAGGATATAAACAAAAGTTTTGTTGTAATTAAGAAGGCTCTCATTCTTGATTCTACTAATCCCTCCAAAGTTATTTGTGTTAAATGTCTCCTCACTGTCTTCAGTGGAGTCATGAAACAACAGTGCTGGCCACTCCATTCTTTTCCCAGGAAACTCATACATATCCTCTTTACTTAATCCTCTTACTCCATGAAACTGTTTTTCATCTCTCTGCCCAGGTGGCACCTGGCCATTACGTGTCCCAAAACTCAGTATATGTCTTTCTTATGGTACATCACATTTATATTTTTACAGTTTTTTTTTTGCATATTATTTCAGCTTCATCTTTTTTTTTTTTAATTGATGTTTGTTTCTTACACTAGACCTTAGATTTTGTGAACACAAGGTCAGCATATGTCTCTGCTCATTATTGTATCTCTATGTCTCCTATTGTGCTTGACATATAATAGGCACTCAATAGTTATTTGGCAAACAAATAAACATATGGATTGCATTATTAGGGATCATATAATCTCTGCTGTTTATTTTGAGAGACTGATAATATTCTTTTTTGGGGGGTACTATTTTGATGGAATACACATAGAGGTTATTTCCTCTACTATACCTTCAATCTAGTTTTCTCTCTCTCTCTCTCTCTCTCTCTCTCTCTCTCTCTCTCTCTCTCTCCCTCTCTCTTTTTTAAGGTTTTATTTGGGGCACCTGGGTGGCTCAGTGGTTGAGTATCTGCCTTTGTCTCAGGTTGTGATCCTTGAGGTCCTGGGATCGAGTCCCACATCGGGCTCCCTGTAGGGAGCCAGCTTCTCCCTCTGGCTATGTCTCTGTCTCTCATGAATTAAAAATATATATATATATATATATTTGAGAGAAGAGAGAGAGAGTGAGCATGAGCAGGGGTGGAGGGGCAGAGGGAGAAGGAGAAGTAGACACCCGGGTTGACTAGGAAGCCCCAACGCAGCATCTGGTAAATCCCTAGAACCCTGAGATTATGACCTGGGATGAAGGCAGCTGCTTAACTGATATAGCCTCCCAAGCACCCCTTAATCTATCTTTCTTGAGTCAAAGATATGCTGGAAGTTCTGAGTACCTGAGGATAGTTGGAGGCCTGTGCTTTCTGGAATTTCTGGGGGGAAAAAAAATCTTGTCCAAGCTTTTGTTCTTTGAATGGGGCATTCTCTTATTAGGTCAGCATCATAGAGCCCTAGAACCAGAAAGCAATGGATTCTGAATTCAAGGAAAAAAAAATTATCTATCAGTGCATGCTCCTGGTTTCCCTTCCTCCCATGAAGTGAAAAAAGGAGTTAAGGGTATGAGCTGAGATATCCCTGGGTCCTGAGGCTACAGGAGTAGTGAAATGACAGAGAAACTTCCTCCAGAAGTATGAACAGGGAACTTTCAGCTGGTTTCTTATACTCACTGGCTTGTAATGGACATCTCATTTCACATTTAACACCTAGAAGCCTGCTGGCATTCAAACAAACCAGAGACCAAAAACTGGAATGACAATAACACATGGTAAGTCAAAATTGACAGAAAAAAATGATCAGAGAATAGAGTTTTTAGAAAGACAGGCAAAACAACAGAAAAGTAATAAAAGTGAATTGTAATATCAAAAAGGGTTTTGTAGTTTGCAGTAAACACACACACACACACACACACACACCTTATTTTATACTTCAACAATTTAATAAATAAATTGAAGGAAGGCATGCACACTGAGGAGACCCAAATTAGTGACCCTCTAGATTAATAAGATAAAGAATTTTAGGGGCACTCAGTTGGTTAAGTGGCCAAGTCTTGATTTTGACTCAGGTCATGACCTCAGGATCATGAGACGGTGGCCCCCTTTGGGCTCCGCAAAGTGTGGTGCCTGCTTAAGCCTTTCTATCTCTCTAAATCTAGTAATAAAAGAGACTCATCTGAGCAGGTTAATATTAAAAATGAGTAACAACTTGGGATCCCTGGGTGGCACAGTGGTTTGGTGCCTGCCTTTGGCCCAGGGCGCGATCCTGGAGATCCGGGATCGAATCCCACATCCGGCTCCCAGTGCATGGAGCCTGCTTCTCCCTCTGCCTGTGTCTCTGCCTCTCTCTCTCTCTCTCTTTGTGTGTGGCTATCATAAATAAATAAAAATTAAAAAAAAAATGAGTAACAACCGGTTGTATCTAGGCTCCAACCAATAAGAATGGGTGTGAGCCAAAAGAGTCCTAATGGCTTTACTGGTACACATGAGCAGTATTCAGCCTGGAATTAAAATCATTTTATTCAAATATCCTATCTCTTTCGAGAGTCCAGACACAAAGAGTTACTTATGTTTAGAAGAAGCAATTCTGGACAAGTGAGAGAAAAGGGCCACAGATACCAAAATGTTGACCCAATCAAGGTACAGTTTACCTGTCAAGGAAAAAGTGTTTTAACAGTTTTAAAGGGTTGTTGTTGTTGTTTTATTGCACATAAAATATTCTGAAATCCTTAACATTCTAAATTGAAAAATAAAAAAGGCAAGAAGTATGTTTGATACATAAAATGTTATAAGATTATTGGCTATAGAGGACATTTTGAATAATTCCTTTTGGGTTAGTCCCCCAAAAAACTATATTTAGTGAAATGCTAAATTAAATTTTACAGCCATTATTAAAGGAAAATTAGAATGTTGTCATTAGAATTTCTGGGTACATAAGAATAGATTGTGAGGGAAAGCTCCTGCTTTTATCCTGGTTTATGCTATATATGCCGAACACCTTAAAATCTCTTTTATAATATAAATTAATTTTGGAGGTTTCAATTTCCTGCACATAAACTGTAATAGAAAAAAGTTCCCCAAAATGTATTTTATATTAAAATTAAAAATGTATTATATATTAAAGAGTAAATAAGATTTTTGATAGTAAATTAATTTTAAAGCATTATTATATAAACTGTGTGTCTGTTTTATTTTTATCTTGATAGTGAATAGGTCAGTCAGTATTTTTTTTAAATAAGTCAGTGAATCAAAGAACAAATAAATTAAAGTAGTATTTGAGATTGATAACTAAAATCCAAGTTACAAATTTTTATAACTATGTTAATTTTTTCAAACTATTGAAATGACTCAATAGTCATTTTAATGACTCAAAAATTCTCTTAAGTATTTATAGGGAGATGAAAACCAGAGAAACAATTGCAGGTTGTAGTCCACATTTTTCTTATTAGTTACATTGTATTATCCTTTGATTTAACTTTCAACGTTTGGCAATATTCCAATATAATGAGTTTCACTTCCTTTTTAACTTAGACTCACACAGGTGACCTAAACCTTGCAATCACATACTCTCATTTGAAACTCTAATTTAGAAGGGAGGAATATAAATAAAGCTGTCATATTGCTTTCCCAGATAGTGGCAGAGACATCTTGCTCTTACAATAAATTGAAATTGAATTGTAAGATTTAGTCCTTAAATAATAGTGTCCAAAATGATGGCAGAGAAGCTACTGTAGTCAAATCTAGTTGTTGGGTCTTATCACTTGAGGCTATGACATGGTGAAAACAACATGGTTTTAAATGTGACCTTAGAACTAACTGGTCATTGTTCCTGGAAACTTACCCTTTGTTTCTCCAGGGTTTAGTTTACCCCTTATTGTTCTTTAATGTATGAGTTTGTTTTGGGTGGCTCAGTGGTTGAGTGCCTTCTGCTCAGCGCATGATCCCAGGGTTCTGGGATCGAGTCCCACGTCGGGCTCTCTGCATGGAGCCTGCTTCTCCCTCTGTGTCTCTGCCTCTTTTTCTCTCTGTGCCTCTCATGAATAAATAAATAAAATCTTAAAAAAAGAAAAAACTAGCAAGAGTAGATTCTGTTATTTGTACTAAACAAAATTCCAAACAGACTGCAGATCTCTAGTTGTGACCCAGGCATCTGTGTGTCCCTTTTGGCATCTCCTAGGTTTTCATGTTTGTCCTTCCAATGGCATGGGTGGAATATCTTAACAAACACAAGGGGCATTTTCTTCCTTTGACAAACATTTGTGGCCAATACTCAGTTTCACTGTTGACTGAGTGAGAGCACTTGACCAAAGTCCTCAATTTTTCTGTATATGTTTTTCACCATGTGACCTTAAAGAAAGGCCAAAATATATACTTGTAGCTTAAAGTGGGGCAGGGGCACCTAAAATAAGCAACTTCCACAAATAAAAAACAAGTTAAAAATTTGGTAAATGTCTCTCCAGAAAAAGCAAACTGGAGACAGTAGGGAAGATAATTGCCATGACAAAACAGCCTTCACAGCAGTTTACAAATATAAAACAAGTCGGTTAGAAAAATATCTCATGAAAATATAAAAAGCAAATTTATAGGCAAAAATCAAATGATCTGCAAATATGTGAAGCTTGATGTTTTTGCTGAGAATTTCAAATAAATGTAAACCTGTCTTATACCCACCTATTTGACAAAAATGTGGAAGTCAAGTATTAGCAAATGATAGCGAGAGTGTGGGGAGATAATCTTCATATTACACAAGTTAAATTAGTGAAATTTTGCGTAACAAAATGTGGTGATCCATCACTCCGTACCTGGGTATTTATTCTAGAAAAACTTGGAGTTAGGTCCCTAAGAGGACATAGTACAAGTGTTTTTACCATAGCATTTCTTGAGTGCGAGAGTGAACACAATCTAAAATCTATTAGATAATCTATCAGCAAGATGGCAAATAATATCATGGATGCTACTATGGAATAAAACCCAAAAGTAGTCAAAAGAGAAACTTTAAAGTAAAGCAGTTAAATGGATAAAACTTAAAAAAAGATAGTACTGAGTAAAACTGCAGAGAACAATGTCTAGAACAATATTATTTACTTAACATAGTATGTATATTTCATGTATTTTTTTCAAATATGCCTATACATTCAAGGACATTTCTTGATACATAAGAGTCTATGAGGAAGAGAGAAAAAGTAGAATTGGTGATTATAGGAGAAGAGAAAAAAATTAGAATAAGATAAAGGAGAGAAAAGATAGGAAGAAAGGGAAGAAAAAGAAGGAAAGAGAAAGAAGAAAGCCCTCACATATACTTCTAAAATAAACACATTCTGCAGTTGAGGGTTAAACAAATTAGTTAATTGCTGTATCTAATCACTCTGATATCCTAGGTGGCTACTATTTAAATCAGATACTACTCACAATTTTTTTTAAGCTGTTATGTTTTCTTAGATTGGAATATGCATATCCAGTATAGATATTGGAATATCTATATATCTATAGATATATATTTTATGGAGAAATCATGTCCAAAATATTTTCACAAAAGTTCTCAGTGCTGTCTAACAAGATTAGTGTAGGTAATTATCAGGCTCGCTGTGGCGAAAAAAGATAATGTAATCAATTTAAAGCAGATTTATCAGACTCCTTTCTGGGAACTGTTGATTTCCTAAGTCGACACACCCTACTATTTTGAAGCAATAGTCGACCTCAATATTTTTCCTAAAATCTGGTTCCCTTCACACTCACCAAACTTTAACAAAATCACATCTAAAACAAATAGAAGTGTTGAAAGTTTAAAGTATTATATTTCTAAACCAGCACAGGTGAGCACACACTCAATTACATTAAGGATACACTGCTGATTTTCTGGAGGGAAAATGCCACTTGCCAATAATTGTCAAATCATGATTCATCCTCTCATATCAATCTCAGTCTGCAATATATATGCAAACACTGATAACTGCAGATTAAGTCAATTTCTTCTTGTAAATGACCTTTGTGTTACTCTCTTAATTAAAAGTGCTAGTTAAATGAACTAGTTTCAGCAATTCTTGTGATGTTGCTAATAAAGATTAATAGATTGTTGATAATAAAGAAGACTAATAGATCCTTGCTTTTACTTTTATCTGGTTATAGGTCCTCACCCTGGCCACTGGTATGCTCCTATTAACATTGCTGTCAGAGTTAACCAAATTTCATGATCCTCAGGAGTGTGCTTTACTTTTGATTATTCTTTTACCCTGAAAAAACTGACTTTAAAGAATTTGAATGACAATGTGACCTATCCAGCCCATGGATATATCCCATGGTGATAACAAGGAGAAAATTGTTTTTCATACAACAGTCTCTTTTTCAAAGGAAAGCTTGAGCTTTGATCTTTTTAGGTCCTGTTGCTGTTCATATTCAGGGACACAATACCGTAGATCTGCAATGTTATAACTCAGAAATTTCTCTGCAGCAGGACTAAAAATCCATAGCTAGCCAATTATATTGCATTTTTTTTTAGATATGGAAGACATAAAGCCTTTTTTTTGAGTATTCTCAATTTATATCATACACAATGTACTCTTGCAGTATGGAACATAGACAGCTTATATTTAATTTGACTTAAGAGAATTGCATTGCATACTCATTAAGTCATCCCGCAGGTCTTTGAAGAAGTACTAAATTTTGAAGTGCCATAACTAGTGGGCCAATTTTAATTTTAACCAAGCATGACACGAAATAAACATGCAAATGGCAAACAGAGAGCTGTTAATTTGTGTGAGAAGTTAAAATTAAGAAAAACAAGAGGATAAAAGCAGTTAGTTTGTGCTACTACGGCATAGAATCCACAATTCACATCCTGGGGGAGTGACAAACCAGTCATTTAATGCTATGTCAACACATGTATCTTGTCTTTCATTAGTAAACTCTCCTGCTGGCTCGTACACTGTCAGAAGTAGACCTCCTACTGACATTCATGGAGGTGTGGAAACTAGGATGGTTTAATAATTCTGTTTTGTTTAACTTTCTTCCTTATCCTATTTGAAGCCATTTTTTCCCTTTGCTTTTAGAACAAGTACATATTAGCCTCACTTATGAAGTTAATGTTCAAAATGTTTATGATTCAAATGACCTACTTTCCTCTTAATTCCTAGGAGCACTTTGAATATCCTAGCCAATTGAGGGTTACATCTGCCTGTAAATTACCCATGCTTTCTCTCTGCACACAGTCTGCCCACATCATCTGTGAATAAATAACCATAAAAAATAAATGGAGAGGAAAGACGACAGCATTCATCTCCCTTTCCTATTGAAAAGTAAGTGTTCTATCGAGATGTTGGTTAATGACCTAAGCAGTGTTATAGATCCAAAGTATTTTTCACCCCTCCATCCCACTCCTGCCCCACAGACCTGTTCAGTTTAACTCTTACCTGCTTTTAGATAATATTCCTCATAGACAGTGGATAAGCAAATAAATATTTAAATAACTGCATATGAAATTCATGCAAAGCAACCATATAAAAAGTCTAGAAAATGCATAAATCATTCGGTATGGAATTTTTATCTACAGTTTCTGCAGACATCTCCTAAGTATGGTCAAGAGTCAGAGAAAAACTGTCCCAATTTTGCATTTTAACTAACAAAGTCCTATTTATTTTAGGCAATGCTGTTTGTAAAATTAATTCTGGGAGATGATTTTGCAATAATATAAATCATCTTGATGTATTTTACACTAAGCTGCAGAATACTTAAAACATAAACATTTGTGTAAGGTGTTTCTAACTGTAAATAGTAGTGCACATGAGTTCAACACTTACATGACTACTTCAATCAAATACTATTCCCATTTTTTTGGGGGGGGGGCTATTCCCATTTAAATCGATCATCTCTCTTCTTTTTGATAATCTCTCTTCTAATGAAACAATATTTGAATTACTTTTTTGTCTTCTTGGAACTGCCTTAAAAGTATCATTCTTTTTTATTATTTTTATTTTTTTTAATTTTTATTTATTTATGATAGTCACAGAGAGAGAGAGAGAGAGAGGCAGAGACATAGGCAGAGGGAGAAGCAGGCTCCATGCACCGGGAGCCCGACGTGGGATTCGATCCCGGGTCTCCAGGATCGCGCCCTGGGCCAAAGGCAGGCGCCAAACCGCTGCGCCACCCAGGGATCCCATCATTCTTTTTTAAAAGAATTGAGATATCTTGGTTTTTGGCTTTAAAAACACTCAAGTAAAAGTGACACAGCTTGCTAGGAAGCTTTTAGGTGAAATCAAGGACTGCCACAGTAATTTAAAACATTTATGTATGTGCTTGAGAGTCAGAATATAAGTAAATTCTAAAAGGAATATAAAAATTTTTGGAGAATTGACTGCACTATTGAAAAATATAGGTAACCATCTACAGTAATTGTTTTGAAGTGCAATGGACACTTATGAGCATAAAATTCTATGTATTTGTTTAAAATTAAATCTTAAACATGTTTGGTGTGTTTCATATAGGAGATTTACTAAAGGAGTCTTAAAATATTTCATGTTTTGGGGTGCCTGGGTGGCTCTGTCAGCTTTAAGTGTTCAACTCTTGATTTCAGTCGGCTCAGGTCATGATCTCAGGGTCCTGGGATCAAGCCCCACATCAGGTTCCATGCTCAGTGGGTAGTCTCCTTCTCCCCATCTCTCTGCCCCTCCCCTAATTGTTCTTTCTCTCTCTCTCTCTTTCTCTCTCCCCCTCTCCTTCATTCTTTCAAATAAATGAATCTTTTAAAATAAAATTAAATATTTTATGTTTTACAGAAAGTTTTAAAAAATTAAAAAACCACAAATAGCTAGTTTCGAATTGAATATTACATCACTAGAAATAAAATGTTAATTAATCACTAGCCTTAAAGTGTTGAAAAAAAAGGGGGATCCCTGAGTGGCTCAGTGGTTCAGTGCCTGCCTTTGGCCCAGGGTGTGATCCTGGAGTCCAGGGATCGAGTCCCATGTTGGGCTCCCTGCATGGAGCCTGCTTCTCCCTTTGCCTGTTTCTCTGCCTCTCTCTGTCTCTCATGAATAAATAAATATAATATATTTTTTTAAAGTGTTGAAAAAAATTTTTTAAATAACTATGATTTTAAGGGATACCAGGCTGGCTCAGTCCAGTGGAGCATGTGACTCTTGATCTTAGTTTTAATCTCCAGCCCCACCTTGGGTGTAGAGATTACTTAAAAATAAATCCCTTCGAAGCACTTTGGATGGCTCAGTGGTTCAGTGTCTTCCTTTCGTTCAGGTCATGATCCTTGAGTCCTGGGATCAAGTTCCGCATCAGGCTCACCATGGAGAACCTGCTTCTCCCTCTGCCTGTCTCTGCCTGTCTCTTTCAGTCTCTCATTAATAAATAAATAAAATCATATATATAATTACATGTATTTAATAAAATCCTTCAAAAAATCCACAATAAAACCTCTATGATTTTAAAATATTAAGCATTTTATACCATTATTTTCTCCTACTGCTAGCTTCAGCAGCACATATACAATTATTTTCTCCTAAGACCCTTTTTTTTTTTTTTTTCCCACAGAGAGAGAGCAAAAGCTTGTGAGGATGAGCAGTTGGAAGGGGCAGAGGGAAAGGGAGAGAGAGGATCTTAAGGACACAGAGCCCTACTTGGGACTCAATCTCATGACCTTGAGATCATGACTTGAACTGAAATCAAGAGTTGCACGCTTAACCAACTAAGCCACCAGGCACCCCTAAGATCTATTTTTAATTTTTTTACTTTGAGAAAAATATTCGTCATAGGAAACTAAATTTTTAGTGAAAATGCCTTACCTGCTAAAAATGTGTAAAGTTATTAAAGGAGGAAGCAAAATTATTCAAAATATTACAACTTAAAAGGGGTTATTGTTGCAGTTAACTGGAAGGAAGACAATTTTGAGACCCATTGAATTACAAACTTTTAAATGGAGAAACATTTTACTTTAAATAAACATTTGCTTCATAATATTTGCACCATTAGCTTGTTCAAAACAGACTTGTGTTAAAACATACAAATTACTAATTCTAATTTCTTGGAATTTTGTTATAAGAATTGCATGATAAAAAGTAGTCCAGAACTCTAAACATATTTTTTTTGAAAATATTGAAAAACGGGAGAAAATACTTTCCACAGTTCAAGAAAATCCAAAATTATAAGAGGGTAAGAAACATTAATTTCAAAAGAAGTTTCCAAAGCTTTAAGATTCTGTCCAGTTTCTCACTATGTTGGAAATCTGTCATGGTGCTCTGTTTATAAATAATCACTTTAGGGATGCCTGGGTTGCTCAGCAGTTGAACACCTGCCTTCAGCCCAGGGAGTGATCCTGGGGTCCCAGGATCGAGTCCCACATCGGGCTCCCTGTATGGGGCCTGCTTCTCCTTCTGCCTTTGTCTCCGCCTCTTTCTCTCTATGTCTCATGAATAAATGATTAAAATCTTAAAAAAAAATCACCTTAGGCTTTAAAGAAGCTATGATTATCTCAAACTATTATTTTGAGATGCATTTCATTTGTAATTTTACCTCAATATTTAATATATATGAGAATCATCACTTCTAAAGTATCACTCACCTTTTTCACTGAATCTGTAAAAAAATCTTATTTGAATTATTTTATTTTAATTTTATTTTATTTATGATAGGCACACAGTGAGAGAGAGAGAGAGGCAGAGACACAGGCAGAGGGAGAAGCAGGCTCCATGCACCGGGAGCCTGACGTGGGATTCGATCCCGGGTCTCCAGGATCGCGCCCTGGGCCAAAGGCAGGCGCTAAACCACTGCACCACCCAGGGATCCCTTATTTGAATTATTTTAAATTCAGAGCCTTTCTTCACATTGTTATTTTACAGAGTTGTTGTTTGTTTGCTTGTTTAGTTTTTTTGCCTGTTTTAGCATTGGGAAGTCTGGGGTTTTATCTTTCCCTATTGGTCTATGATCCTTTAAATTGTTTTTAGATTTCCCATGGGAAACACATTGCATAAGATTATGATGATCAAGGTTTGAGGTAATTATGTTTCTCCAGCAAGAAGTCGAATGATTGTGTGTATGCGTGTGTTTATGATTTCAACCCCTAAAAAATTAGGAAGTATCAGAAGCCTTGAAAAAAAAGAAAAAAAAAAAAAACTGTCATCAGAAGATCTGTCAAAATACAGCCAAGGAACATTTCTTAGAAAACCACAACTCGATTTTTTCACTTAATATATCTGGTTTTGGTTGACTAGAAGATGTCTATAACAGAGCATTAACAAACACTGTAATTTGCTGGGGTCAGCCGGGTTTGCAGCTTTGAGATTGAAAGTCATCTTAAATTATGCTATCAGCTTTCCAAACCTCATTAGACTTAACCCATTTGGGCGCCACTGGCTTCTCGGAATCACCAATAGAACCCTAATCAGAAAACCACACAGCAGCCAGTCTACTGCTATCAGAAACCTCAGTACAATTTTGTATATTAATATTTCAGAAAGTTTGTAGGAACACACACTCCCTGCTGAGCACTAGGACCAGTTCAGACACAGTTACAGTCAGTGAGCCCGCCCCGAGCGGTTGGCTGCTCCCTGTCTGTCTCTGTACCTGGCAACCAGGGAGAAAAATTGAAAAAAAAAAAAAAAAAAAGACAGGAGAAAATGAAATGAATGCCTTGACTTGATTTATGATTAATAAATTCCCATAATTGGAGAGTCAGGTAACCAGTAAATAGAATAACATAGGGTTACAGGAAAATGCTGATTGTATCCTGTAATGTAGCCATAGGATTTTAAATATAATATTGAATACAATACTCTATTTTTCTAGGAGAAGCAATTTTTGAGGCCTTTTTGAGGCCATTAGTTTTCTCTAATGGTCTTCAAAATATCTAATCGAATTTTCACCGTGTATTGGTTAAAATAAAGCCTAAGAGATATCCAACAAAGTAGTGTAATTAAAAATGTTTTATACCAGACAAATCAGTTTAGTAATAGAAACCAGCGTGGATTGTTAGCGACTTCAGAAATGTTTGCAATGGAGAGAAATATCATTTCTGTAATGATAAACAGTGGGCAAGGTTCAGTGAAACACAGTAAAGCTAAATTTTAAAAATAGAAACAAACCAGTAGATGCAACTTAAAAGATGCCTGTATAAGTAACTTATGATACATAATAAGAATTATGTACATAATTGATCTGTTTGTTTATAATAGGGAAGATCTCATGATATTTATATTTGCTATACAATGACATATATTTACGGAAGCCCCAAAGAAAAAGTAGTTACAGAAACTTTTAACAAGTCCGAGTTTCTTATGTTTAAATCAAGACAAGAGTCTAAAATGAAATTATATCAGAACAATTAAAATGTTTCCCGTTTTAATTAAAATGTTAATTCTTAGCACATTACCTAAAGTCAATGACCAGGGCACTGAAATGGCAACCAGAGTGCTTTTTCATTTTTATTTTCCTTTAAACAGATTGTTATGACAGGCACACTTTCTGTAATAGACAGGCCTGAATATGGCATTTTCCTTGATTTATGTAACTAGAAATGGAGAGCATTAAAAGAGACTCCAGCCATAGTCCTTATCAAAGGTGCTTGAATAATATGTTTTTCAATTGTTAACCACACGGCACCACACGGTAGCACTCCCTACCAGGAGTGAAGAAGGTCTACTGGAGCCCCAGCTCCTGCCCCGAGCTGTATGGACAGCACTGACAAGTTAATAAGCTTCTCGCCTTTAGTGTCAACTTACACCTGAGATTCCTCACAATCCCACTGTTGGATGACTGCATTACAATCCTACATGTGCGTGCACACGCATTTAATGCCAATGCTTTCTACTGTCGCTTAAATCTGAGGATGATTCATATAAGGCCTCAAAAATTTTTATTTAAAATGATGTAGGAATATGAACACACAACAGTGTTTGTCAATTCTGATTTTTTTTTTATTTTATTGTGATAAGAACACTTAAGGAGATCTGGCCTCTTAGAAAATTTTAAATGTGCACTACATTATTTTCGACTATAGGTATATTGTGTACTGTGAGTCTCTTAGAATGTATTCATCTTTCCTTCCTTCTTTCTCTCTCTCTCTTTCTTTCTTCTTTCTTTCTTTCTTTTCTTTCTTTCTTTCTTTCTTTCTTTCTTTCTTTCTTCTTTCTTTCTTTCTTTCTTCTTTCTTTCTTTCTTTCTTTCTTTCTTTCTTTCTTTCTTTCTTCTTCTTTCTTTCTTTCTTTCTTTCTTCTTTCTTTCTTTCTTCTTCTTTCTTTCTTTCTTTTTTTTCTTTCTCTCTTTTTTTTAAAGATTTTATTTATTTATTCATGAGAGACACAGAGAGAGAGAGAAGCAGAGACACGGGCAGAGGGAGAAGCAGGCTCCATGCAGGGAGCCCAACTTGGGACTTGATCCCTGGTCACTAGGATCACACCCCGGGCTGAAGGCAGGCCCTAAACTGCTGAGCCACCCAGGGATTTCCCCCCAACCCGCCCTGTATTCATCTTTCTTAACTGAAACATTATGCCTGCTGATTAATTTCTCTTCATTTTCTCTCCCCACCCCCAATTCCCTGGTAACCACTATTCTAGACTTTGATGCTATAAATTTGACTATAGTAGATACTTCATGTAAGTGGAGTCATGTGGTACTTTCTGTGTCTGGTTTATTTCATTTAGTTTAATATCTTCTAAGTCTGTCCACATTGCCACAGATCTCAGAATGTCTTTCTTTTTCAAAGCTGAATAGCATTCCATTGTATGTACATACCACATTTAAAAAAATATTTATTTATTCATGAGAGACAGAGAGAGAGGCAGAGACACAGGCAGAGGGAGAAGCAGGTCCCATGCAAGGAGCCCAATGTGGGACTCAATCCCAGGAATCTGGGATCCCACCCTGCAAAGGCAGATGCTCAACTCCTGAACCATCCAGGTGTCCCCTCGCTGAGGTTTTAATTTGCATTCCTCTGATGATTAGTGATGATGAAATATCATATACTTGTTGAAAATATGCATGTCCTCTTTGGAGAAATGTCTTATTGAAGTCCTTTGCTCTTTTTAAAAAATTAAGGTATAACTGACATACAACATGATATTAGTTTCAAATATACAACATAACGATTTGGTTTTTGTATACATGGTGAAATGATCATCACAATAAGTCTAGTTAATATCCATCATATATCGCAGGATTTTTTCTTGTGATGAGAATCTTTAATATTTACTCTTGTGGCAGTTTTCAAATATGCAACACAGTATTAACTACAGTCACTGTACTCTACAGTACATCCCATGACTTATTTATTTTATAACTGGAAGCTGGTGCATTTTGACTCCCTTCACCTGCTTTGCCCATCCCTCACCCTCCACATCTAGTGAAACCCAATCTATTCTCTTTTTCTATGAATTTGTGAGGGTGTGTGTCTGTGGGTGTGTGTATTCTATAGAACCCATATATAAGTGCTATCGTACAGCATTTGTCTTTCCCTGTCTGACTTGTTTTGCTTAGCATAAGGTCCACAAGGTCCATCCATGTTATCACAATGGTAAAATTTCTTTTTTATATGGCTGAAAATTCCATTATATATATATTATATATATATATATATATATATATATATCACATTTTATTTATTCATTTATTTGTTGATAGACCTGCAAGTCACTTCAATATCTTGGCCATTATAAATAATACAGTGAATATGGGGGTATGCTTACATTTCTTGTTCATTATCTTTTGTGTATCTACTCAGTGTTGTTGGTTTGTGGTTACCATTATGCTTACATATAATCGGTTATATTTATAACAGTCCATTTTAAGTTGATAACAATTTAAGACTTAAAAATGTATACTAAAACTCTACATTTTTTTTCTCTCCCTTTATGTTCTATCTTGTGCATTGGTTAAATAATTATTGTAGTTACGGTATTTTCACTATTTTTGTGTATTAACTTTCACGCTAGCTTTATGAGTGATCAATCTGCTACTTTTACTACATACTTATCAATGTAATAAATGCTTTCATGTTTTCTTGTTACTAATTAATGCTCTTTGTTTTCAGCTTAAAGAAGCCCCTTTTACATTTTTTGAAAGGCGTTTGGCAGTGATAAATTCCTTTAGTTTTCCTTTTCCGGAAAACTCTTAATCTCTACTTTAATTCTGAACCTATACCTGCCAGGTAGCCTATTCTTGGTTGGAAATTTCTTTTTTTTTTTCTTGAAGCATTTTTAATATACCATGCTCCACCATTCTGACCTGAAAAGTTTTTGCTGAAAAATCTGCTGATAATCTTAAGGGAGTTCTCTTGTATGTAACAAGTTGTTGTTTGTCTTTCTGCTTTTGAAATTCTATCATTTGTCTATAACTTTTAACATTTTAATTATAATGTGTCTTGATATGCGTCACTTTGGGTTTATCTTCTTTTGGAGTTTTCTGAGCTTCTTAGATCATGACATCTGGTTATTTCTCCAGGCTTTGTGAAGTTTTCAGCCATTATTGATTGAAATAAGTTTTGTCCCCATCCCCTACCCCTGCTCTCTTCTCCTTCAGAGACACCTATAATGCAAATTTTAGTTCACTTGATGCTGTCCTATAAGTCCCTCAAGATATCTTCACTTTTTTTTTTTTTTTTCCATCTGGCTCTCTTGTAATAATGAATGCTTCAATTACCACTTTCCATCATGTTCCCTTCCAGATTTGCATGAGAATTTCTCTGGGATATGTATCTAGAGTAGAAATTGCTGGATCATAGGCATCAATAATTGATTTGTGTCTCTGGCACTACATTGGTGTTCAGAATAGCTTTGTAAATGCATAGTCCCACCTGCAATAGAGAATTAAGATGGCCCAAAATTACAATAACTCTTGGCATTTTATAGTTCTCTAATTTCAGTGTGACTGATGCAAGGTGATAGTTTATTTTTACAATTTTATATTTCTCTTATCTCCAGTGATTTTGAGGATACTTTGTAGGTTTGTTTACTCTTTTGGTTATCTTCTATAAATTGTTGTCCATATTTTTTGCTTGTTTTTACTCTCCCTATTGATCTCTTTCAAGAGTACTTTGCCAGTTTGAGAGAACAGATATTTTTTTTTTTTTTTTTTTTTTTTTATTTATTTATTCATGATAGTCACAGAGAGAGAGAGAGGCAGAGACACAGGCAGAGGGAGAAGCAGGCTCCATGCACCGGGAGCCCGATGTGGGATTCGATCCCGGGTCTCCAGGATCGCGCCCTGGGCCAAAGGCAGGCGCCAAACCGCTGCGCCACCCAGGGATCCCGAACAGATATTTCTCACCACCTTTACTGCTTGCCACTTTTTAATTTAATTTAATTTTTTTTTGCCATTTTTGTTAAACCAATACAGTATTATCCCGGGTCTTCCTGTTTCCACACTTGCTCCTAACTCCTATAGTCTATTCTCAACAAAATTGCTAAAATGATCCTATGAAATTATGAATCAAATTATGACATTTCTGCTCAGAATTTCCCATGTCTTTTCAAATCACTCCAGGACAAAAAACAACAGTCTATTCAGACCTTGTATCATCTTTTCTTCACCTCCTCTCCAATCTTATTCTCCCTCCTTTTCCCCTTCTTTTGCCATATTGATCTCGGTATTCCTTGAACAGGCTGGACACACATCCTCCCGAAAGCTTTGCAATCACCATGTCCTTTGTTAGAAATACTAATGGATTACTTCTGCCTCCTTCTCTGTGGGCTTCCTCTGAGCAGTCATTTAAAAGTTGAATTTTAGGGGTTCCTGGATGGCTCAGTCAGTTAAGCATCTTCCTTTGGCTCAGGTCTGATCCAGGGTCCTGGGATGGAGCCCTGCATTCTGTCCGCTGCTCCGCCTGCTTGTGCTCTCTTTCTCTCTCTCTCTGTCAAATAATAAAATAAATAAATAAATAAATAAATAAATAAATAAATAAATAAATAAAATCTTAAAAACATTTTAAAAAGTGAGTATAAAAATAAAAATTGGGGGGATCCCTGGGTGGCGCAGCGGTTTGGCGCCTGCCTTTGGCCCAGGGCGCGATCCTGGAGACCCGGGATCGAATCCCACGTCGGGCTCCCGGTGCATGGAGCCTGCTTCTCTCTCTGCCTGTGTCTCTGCCTCTCTCTCTCTCTCCTCTGTGACTATCATGAATAAATAAATAAAATCTTTAAAAAAAAATAAATAAAAAATAAAAATAAAAATAAAAATTGAATTTTATCAGTGGCATTTCCTGTCCTACCTGTCTTTAAAAAATATTATTTGCAACATTTATTATTTTATTTCCTAAAATATGATATAAATTATTCATATTTTTGTCTTATTCCCCAACTTCAAAAACCATTCTATGAGAGAAGACCTTCCTTTTTAACTTTATTTTTTATTTTGTCCATCCACTCTGTCCATCTCTTAGCATGTTAGCTAAAATGCAATGCAGAATCAAAAATTATTTGTCAAATTAAAGGAACTATTATTCTCTCTTTTGCCTAAACTTAAAACTTGGATAGGTCTACATATAGTCATATCCTGTCAATTTCATATTCCTGCCAATAGTGACCTAAATGAAAAGCAATATGCCATTTATAAAATGTATTTTATTAAATCACATAATAGATCTCCACAATGTTGCACATACTGTATTGTAAGCAATTACAATGGCATATCACTTACTACAAAAATAGCTGAGCAGTAGTTTGGCAAATCTAATGAGCCATTTTTAGTCAAATAAAAGTTCAATAATATTAAAAAATCAAAAATTGGGCAGTAAAGATCATCTAAGTTTGAGATAGTAATAAAAAAATCACTCATTTTATCATTTACCTTCAAAATTTATATGTTTAGCCAGAAGAAAAGACGTGAAGACCAGTTGTACATATATCTCAATCAATAATATCAGCCTTCTGGGGATCCCTGGGTGGCTCAGAAGTTTAGTGCCTGCCTTTGGCCCAGGGTGTGATCCTGGAGTCCTGGGATCGAGTCCCGCATCAGGCTCCCTGCATGGAGCTTGCTTCTTATTCTGCCTGTATCTCTGTTTCTCTCTCTCTCTGTGTCTCTCAGGAATAAATAAATACAATAAAATAAAATTAAAAAAATAAATAAATAATATTAGCCTTCTTACCACTTATTGGCTTGTTTGATTAGAAATAATTCAACTCTAATCATAGAAAAGTATTTTTTCAAAGACATTTACTGCTGCAAAATATATGCTCTTTATTCTTATTATTACTTCTTCAAGTCACTGAGCTTTCATTAAAGTATTTACACAATACTCAAACCTATGAATCTTAGATGGGGTCTTTTACCCACTTTTTCACAGCATTCATTTAGCTACGTTAGACATCAGTTCATTGTCATAAAGAGTTTGGGCTCTAAATTCATACACATGCTCATGGGTATGCCATCTCAGTCTCAGACGAAGTAAAAAAAAAAAAAGATTCCAATATCTGTTAAATAGAATTGTCTTGATTATTAGATGAGAAAGCATAAATAAGTTACCTAACACAGTTTATGTTTAGTTTCACACTCTTTATGAGAATAAACTCTCACTTAACTTGAGTAAAATTAATTTTTTTTTTCTCTTGACTTCTGAATGCCTGAAAGATTTGAAAACTTTCCAAATCTTCCTAGTTATCTTTCCCTCTCTGTTATGGAACTCATTGCTAGTTGTGTCTATAACAAGCAAGGACTGGGAAAAAAAAAAACTGATCTGTGTTTAATTATTGCAGTCTCAGATTTCAATGTTTTCTTACTTACAGAAGTTGAAAAAAATTCTTTGATCTAGTAGACAAATTCAGTCATTATATGGGCACAATTGCTCATCTTGTCATGTCTCCTCAGTGCATATAAGGTTGAATTACAGCATGGAATTGCATACAAATAGCTTCTAGGGTCATCGCATTAATCTTCTGATGGGTAAAAAGTACTTAGCACCCCATAGGTAGACCATAAAAGCCAAAATGGAATCCTGAGCTCTTCAAGAAGAGTGTGGTTATAATTATCAACATTCTGGTTAGTACTTGTCATTAGTCTTCATCTTAAGCAAATGGAGGAGAATTCTGACAATATCTATTTGGTCACCAGTGAGATTATCAACAGAACCCTCAAGAAGCTCTTTGAAGATATAAAGATTATTGCTTACCCCATTAATAAAATTGTTCTCCCATTTTATTCAGCATTGGTATTTTTAACTTCCTCTGCTTATAAACATTAGAACATTCTGAATATAATTTCTAGCAAATCCCTTTCTAAAGGAATTTTTTTTAAATGTTGTTTTTTTCTGAGTTGATTACAGATATGTTTGCAAAGATAAGTGCCAGAGAATTTTTTAAAATATACCTGAAAACTGGTTGCAATTTTATTACTCGAGTCAAGGGCATTAAATGCCCTTGGTAGCAAATTATTTTGGAGATGTGAATGTTGTGATTAGGTATTCTAACAAATGTATGTATTCACTTATCCCTTCTGTTTGAATCCCTTTGGCTAAGATGTTATCAACTGCTTTGAGAGATACTTAATGGTCTCTCATCAGTAAAGTTACATACATTTCCCCATTCAAAATGTTATTTTTTAGTGCTTTTATAAATTTGCTTAAAAAGTGACAACTTGTTTACATTTAAGTTAGAAGTTTCACTTCTATTTTAAAAGAAAATTCTGTCATAATGTATATAATTTATATAACATAAATTTATAATCAACTCAATTAACCAAAAAGTCCTAAAAGAAACAGAATAAAATACACTATTTCTAATACTTACTGAATACTATCCGTCTTTTCTCCATAAGTGCATATATTGAATATATTCTTAAATAGTAATAAACTTTCTATGCAGCTCTGTAAAAATGCAGCTATAGATGTAACCATAGTTGGGAGTGAGGCATATCTATTATTTTTAGCTTTGATACTTAAAATGATAGAAAACAATGCAGAACCTGCCTTATATATCAGTGTATGTGTAGAACTGAGTATGTGGGTCTAACTTTGGATACATTGAAACCACTTCACGATTGAATGAGAATGATGTAAAATGAATACTAAGGGGAAAAGATGGTTTCAAAAAGATGTACATGGAGCTTCATATTGCAGCTTCTGGGTGCTCAATTTTAAGCCACAAAGACTGAAATTCCTCAGAAACAAATGTATGAACTTGGCTATAAATAATTTGCAATTTCATGCAGCATGTATAGAAGTTTTTACTTGCCAGAAATGTTTTAAACATATTGATTCAGTTTTAGAAACAACACCTTTTTAACCAAGACTAAATTAGCCAAGGTTTGCCAAATAACGTACCCTGTTTAGTTGGAGAGCTAACAGATCCATGTTACGAGGTTTTGTTTTGTTTTGTTTTGTTTTGTTTGTTTTGTTTTTTCCAGATGTAGGAATGTTTCACTCAATAATGGTCATGCTTATCTATTTAGGTAATTATGCCACATAATGAGTCATTTAGAAGTTAATTAGAATTTACCTTTGTCTTAAGGTCAACAATAAGGCTTAAGGTAAACAATAACAGCAATGACAAAGCAAAGGTAACCATAATATGTAGAAATTGTTATCCGGCCTCATCATGTGAAGGACCTTCAGTCAGCTGATTGATGTAGGTGGGGCCATCTATTCACAAGGAATCATCACAGTAGGATGGTGTGGAACTGACTCTGTTAATGATGCTACTAGGGCTAATGTTAATGACTCTGTTTTTGATGCTACTAGGGCACAGTAGGTTTTTAGAAAAAAATAAGATTCTTAGATTCTTAGCCCCTCCATACCTGTGGGAGATGCATTCCAGGATCTCCAAAGGCGCCTGAAACTGCAGAAAATAATGAACCCTATATATACTATGTTTTTCCCCTATACATACCTATAATAAATTTTAATTTATAAGTTAGGCAGATAAAACGTTAATAACAACTAATTAACTAAAATAAAATACTCATAATTTATTGTAATAAAAGTTGTGTGAATGTAGTCCCTGTCTCTCTCAAAATATTTTATTGTACCATACTTACCTTTATTCCTATGCTGATGTGAGATGATAAAATGCCTACATGATGAGATGAAATGAGAAGAAAAACATAGGCATTGTGGCATAGTTAGGCTACTCTAGATCTTCCAACCATATGTCAAGAGGCGGATCATCTGCTCATCACACAGAAGATTTATTTATTTATTTGATTTTTTAATCACTCAGTAGATTTTAAAAGTTCTCACTGCATATACACATGAACACATATACAAATTGTAACTATTTGAGGTGATAGATATGTTAACTAACCTTATTGTGGTAATCATTTTGGAATATATACATTAAATATATCAAATATAAAGGGTTGTACATCTTAAACTTATACAATGTTGTATTTCAATTATATTTCAATAGAGTTGAAAAAAGAGGGCCCATGAGATATCAACAAAAACTGTCCACAGAGAAATTCTCAATAAGAGTCCAAAAGGAAGTAGTACAGATAATATTTATTTTAATCAATAAAACTAGAAATTAAAGACAAAATTGGAAAAGGAAGGAAGGAAGGAATGAATAAAGGAAGGAAGGAAGGATGGAAGGAAGGAAGGAAGGAAGGACGGACAAACTTTAGGGAACTGGGAGATAAGAGAGGAGGCATTCATTGAAATGAGATGTGTTTTCACTACTGGAATCACAGATCATAATAATATTTTGTAGAAAGCACAGGGAAAGAATTGTGTTGATCTACATTATTTGGCTGTATCATTATACTTCATAAAATATGCTTGATTTGCTATAGGTCCCATTATATGTATTCATGATTCAAAAATGTAATTTCAGATTCTATTGTATAAATGGCTAGATCATTGTCAGTTTCTAAAATACTGACAGTATCATTTTTTGTATATAGTCAATATTAAGAGATAGTTCACATAAATGTGAAGATTAAATTGAAGAATCAATAGCAGATGCTGTAAATTAGTACAGAAAATGAAAATAAACATAGGAATGAGTTTGCATTTATTATCTCTATGCACCAATGTATTATTCATTTATGTTATGGCTGATAATTTAAATGCAGTTTTCTGGTCTGATTTGAAAGAATGGGAATTTTCCTAACCAATTCATTAGTTTGTAAAAATCACATTTCTTATCTGAACTAATATTCTGTATTATAGACAGAGAATATGGTAATAATCTGCAATGAATAGTGTTTGCAAGTCAGTACTTACTTGCAAAGATGTGGCCATTTTGCTTTTTCCAGCTGTCCCAGGTAATTTATTTCAAGTTGTAGAAACTAAGAATCCTAGAAATTATAGGTGGTGGGTGTAAGATTAGTAAGATCTTTTTTTAAAGGTTCTATTTATTTGAGAGAGAGTGAGAGCACAGGCAGGGGGAGGGGCAGAGGGAGAGGCTGATGAGTGGGGAGCCTACATGAGGCTCAAACCCAGGACCCCAGCATCATTACCTGAGCCAAAGGTGAATGCTTAACCAACTGAGCCACTGAGGCACCCCTAGTGAGAAAAATTTTATGAACTAGTTTCTCATCTTGTGCGATGAAACTTTGATTTCAGTAAGAATTATTCACAAAGAGGATTTCAAGATCCATGCTTTAAAAGACAAATACCCTGGATTGATTATATAATTCTCACTCAACACTCAACAGATTAATTTAAATGTTGACTTTGTTTTACTACTTTTTGAAAATAATTTATTCATCTTAGATGCTGAAGGACTATAGAAAGAGATTATAATATAGTGGCATTCAGGACTTTCTTTTTTATCGTGCTTTTCTTTCCAACACAAGTTATTAAGTCTCCAAAAAGAGCACTTACATTAAAAACTAGCCCTTTTCATTCTTTTTGCCTGTCCATAATCTTATATTTGGTTTTTAACCCTGTGGGATAGACAGGACGACCGAGGTGAGTTATCTTTTCTCTGTTGGCATTACATTCACCCTCTTCTCTTACACTGTTTACTGTGAAGACTTTTAGAATATAGTCAACTGAGGGAATTCAGCAGGAAAAATGTAAGAAAGTATTACTGGATACACATGCACTACATATCCCATGCCCATCTATTCCTCTTCATCTTCACCAATATCTCCTTAATCCATCGTTAACCTAAACTTCTGTGTAGCTTCAAAAGTGTTTTTTTTTTTTGTTCCTCTCTCAACCTCATTAATTGATTCTCTACGTGAAACCTAAGTTTATCTTTTAAAAAATAAAACAGATTTTGTCTTTTATGTTTACAATCTCCCACTATCTCTATACTCAGAATGAAATCCAAATTTCTTACTCCTGTACCAAGCTCTATACAACTGGATTTATGCCTGACTTTTCAAGCTTGTTTCAAACTACCCTTCTCCTTACTCACTATTCTCCAGCCATTGTTGCTTTTTTCTTATTTTCTTGGGCTTTGAATTTACTTTCCCTTTTGCCTAGAACATCAACTGTAGAGTATTGGATGCCCAACTCCCTTTCTTTTCTGGTCTCAGCATAATTGTTCCACCCACACAGCAAGACCTTCTTTGAAGTAACTCAGACCCCAGACATTCTGTTGGATCATCGTGTGTGTGTGTGTGTGTGTGTTTAAAGAGCACTTAAAATATCTGGAAATGTTTTATTCATTTTTATATGATTATATTTTTTATCAGTCCACTGAAGAATAAATTCTAGGAGAGAAGAGACATAATTTTTCTTTCTCACTATGCTGTTTGACCTACTCCTGTGCCTACAACACACTAGGTGATTGATAAATATTGAATGAAATATTAAATTAAAAAAATAGAGATGTTCTTTTTTAGTCTTGATTTTTTTTTTTTTTTTTTTTTTTTTTTGCCTCCATGCAGTAAGATAACCAATTACAAGGGTTCTTCTTCCAGTGGTGGTACGTCTGTTCTTACCAATGGCCAAACTACCTATTGTGAATATGGAAGTAAATTCTCTAGGTGAGACAGTGACTTAATTCAAATGAGAAAAATCTGAGGGTAAAAATTAGCTCTACTCTATCAATTTGGAAACAAATTGAGTCATCTGAGAAAGTCAATGAGATAATAGAGTATAGTGTTTAAGATTGCATTCTAGACTCAAACTATCTGGGTTTACGTCACGACTCAGCTATTTGTTAGTGATGTTCCTTTGAACACATCTTCTCTGCAAGTTTATTTATTTTTTGTACACTTGGGTGACACTATGGTATTTACCTCAGAATGAGTATAACAAAATGAGATAACATACTTCAAACTTTTAGAACAAGGTCTGAAGTGTTTCACAAATTCATTATAGCTTAGGTACTATTGTTTTCAGTTCCCCACATTAGCCCCCATAGTCTGAGCTATAATTAGTCAAATTGAAAGAGCCATTCAGAACAGAAACTCTGACAGCTACTGGCTCAGTTGCTTAACAGAGAAGTCCAGTTTCTATAATGGAGAAAAATCCCATTCTTAAGCACCAGTATGCTTAGATATAATTTTGATCTAATACCTATCAAGAAGGTAAATAACTCCACAGGGTATCGGGGTGTATAAGTTTTCTTTGTCAGAGATAAGGTTAGAAATAAGGATTTGAGTACTGGCAGTTTATTTGGGATATGCAGGGATTGCCTGCAAGGAGGTAGGGAATTATACAGGAGAGGAAATACAACCAATAACGAACCAACTTTTAAATAAACTAAAATGACAGGAAAATAGAGATCAGTTTCACAGAAAAATTCTGAGACTTTGTGTAAAAAAAATATCATAAATATCTCCCCAAGAAGAGTGAAAGAGCTGAGGTATTTATACTTATTGGCTGAAGGCTACTTTTGGGGAATGTTGATTTCCTAGTACCATGTGGATCAGAATGACTTTCTATGGCTCCAGGGGGAAAAAAAAAGAAAAGAAAAAAGAAAGAAAGCCTTTAGACCACAGGTGCAGATAACACTGGGAGTCATTAGGTATAGGAAACAGAAAGATCTAAGGAATATGGGCAGGTGGCATGGACAGATCTACTCTAGAGGAAGAGAGCAGCCTATGGAATCAAAGTTCCATTATCTACCACATGAAGTCCTGTGGAACCATGTGGATCTAGCTCAGGCTTTTAGTAAACACATGTCCCATGGTAAATGTTGAAATGGGATGGAGCTTTCCCCTCTCAGCACTGGGGAAACCAATCCCAGGCATTCTTACAGGAATTTCTCTGAGTCTAGCCCTTAAGAACTCAGAGTGCATTAGGAGGTCTCATTCAAGCTGGACAAAACCATTTATACTATTTGGAGCCAATACTTGTCTCCAAAGTATTAATCTGCCTCTGCCCGAGCCCCTCCGAGCTGCTCCCCATTTGCTTCAACGTGGATGGAACTGGAGGGTATTATGCTGAGTGAAGTAAGTCAGTCGGAGAAGGACAAACATTATATGTTCTCATTCATTTGGGGAATATAAATAATAGTGAAAGGGAATATAAGGGAAGGGAGAAGAAATGTGTGGGAAATATCAGAAAGGGAGACAGAACGTAAAGACTGCTAACTCTGGGAAACGAACTAGGGGTGGTAGAAGGGGAGGAGGGCGGGGGGTGGGAGTGAATGGGTGACGGGCACTGGGGGTTATTCTGTATGTTAGTAAATTGAACACCAATAAAAAATAAATTAAAAAAAAGTATTAATCTATATTAGTTTGCTTGGGTTATTATAACAAAATACCATAGACTGGGCAACTTAAAAAATAGACTTGTATTTCCATTAATTCAGGAGGCTGAGAAATCCAAGATCAAGGTCCAGTTAATTGGGTTGAACTAAGAGTCTGCTTCTTGGCTTGCAGATGGACATCTTCTTCCTGTATCCACACAAGAGATCTACCTTTCTCTCTTCCTCTTATTAAGCTACTGATCTCACAATGAGTACTTTACCCTCATAATCTCATCTAACCTTTATTTCTTCCTGAAAGTCTCATTTCCAAATGTAGTCACACGAGTGGGGGATGAAGTTAGGATTTCAATATATGAATTAACATAAATCAGTCCATAGTGGTACCTGAAAGGGAATGTACTAGTTTTACCATGTCACTAGTTGATGAGATCTTTTTAATTTGGAGACTCTTTTGTACCCTTCATACAGCATGAGTATTGGTGGTGTTAAGGCTTCTACTGCACACAAGTGGCTGATTGCTGTTTCATAACCAAGTATACAGGGGTAGCCTAAAATAATCACCTATTCCATTTTGTGCCAAAGAATATATTGTTGTGCACAGTGATTGGGATAAATAAATCTCTATTATCTTCAATGTTTTTTTTTTATTTTTTTGTAATACATATCTGATCTCATCTAAATTGACTTTTTTTATCTAAATTGATTCTTTGTGGTTCTTTTTATTACTATTTTTATAGCATTTTGCTTTTTATTAACTTGATTTGACATGTATTTGTTGCTTCATATGATTTTGTTTAGTTTGGAGTGGCTTTAAATTTATAAGTAGAATATTAATTAAAAACTATGGGTTGAAAAGAGTCCTAACACCATCACAGATAACCAAAATCCAAGTGTAGGTGTTTAAAGGGTAGCAAATACTTATTACTGAAATAATGTTTGTGTTCTATATGCCAAGACAACTGCAAAATTTTGAACTTTCTTTGAAGACAGTCTAAAATATAAAAAATTTCTAGCAGTAATAAAATTGTCTTTGTTAAGTATTTATGAAGTTAATTCATCATATAACATTTAAACTAAAGAAGACTTTTTTTAAAACTTTAGCAGCATTAGATTTATTTATATTTATAACATAAATGGGATAGGTTGACGTGTCTTAGGCTCCATATTTTAGAGACGTGGAACCTTCTTACTTAGGCTTAGGTGTCTCGAGAAGCATGTTAAACTGAACTAAGGAAGAGAGTCCAGAGTAAGACAAGTGAATTTTATATTTTATCTTCCTGAGACATTCCAAGAAGCCAGTTGAGAATGAAAGTGTTCTGTTTGTTTCCTACTGGAGGCCATGGGTTGCTATTGAAGACATTTTGTAAAAAAATAAATAAATAAATAAATAAATAAATAAATAATAAAAAAACACAAATACTTAAGCAGAATCTTTACAGAATCTGTAAAGCTGATGGTTAGTGGTCACCACATTTCTACCACGCCAGTGCCGATGAAATTTTTAAATTGCATATCCTGAAAACCTCTGATTTTCCATTTGAGTAACTTCTAAAAACATCCAAAAGTCTATACATGAAATTGTGATTTTACTACCAAAACACTGTATAGGAAGTACCTTTTTGACCTGAAATGATCCTTTTCTTGTATGATAATCAAACTTTGTCAAGTTCTAGATAAAAATATTTTTCCTCCTTTCTAAATTGTATTTTATTGTGGTAAGAACACTTAACATGACATCTGTCCTCCAGACAAATTTTGAGTATACAATATAGTCTTGTTAACTAGACGTACAATGTTGTACCGTAGATCCCTAGAACTTACTCATCTTGCATGACTGAAACTTTACGCTCTTTGATTAGTAATTCACTATTTCCCTCTACCCCCAGCCTTTAGAAGTCATACCATTTGACTCTCTGATTCTATTTTAGACAGCTCTTATCAGTGGAATCATGCAGTTTTTGTTCACTTAATGTCAAGTTTCATCCATGTTGAAACTTACTGCAGAATTATCTTTCTCCTCAAAGACTGAATAATATCCCATTGTATCTATATACTACCTTTGCTTTATCCATTCATCTGTGGATGGATATTTGTTTGCACCTTTGGCTATTGTGAATCATGCTATAATATTGGGGAAAAGCCCAGAGCTAAAGAGAGCTACTTTTTTTCTTTTCCTTTTAATAGCTGTGATTAGATGTTTATTTGAGAGTGAAACCACAGAATCCTTTCTCTTAGACTGTTCTAAAAGATTTATACCCTCACTAGAAGATTGCCTATAAGACCCATTTTATTTTATTTTATTTTATTTTATTTTATTTTATTATTTTCCAGTTTTCACAGGCAGTGACTCCCTTAAGGAAACCCCACTTGCTTTCACTAGAAGATACATCGATAAATTCAGGTCTTTCTCTACAAAGGCATTCTTTAAATATCTAATTAGGAAAAAGCTATACATTCATGTTATAACAAAATTTTTGTTTTTAAAAAATCTCACTTGTAAACAAAATGAAATTATGGTCTGCTTTGGTGGATGTTAAGCTGTTGTTCTTTAAAGAAGAAGCATGTTTGGATATGCGTTTTAAGGCACATTGAGGGACTACTTCATACTAAGAAGTAATAATTTAAAATTGAACCTCAAGTCTTCATTGACTATAATAATTTTTCTCTTTTAGAGGGAAAGGTCAGCAAGGAAATCATATATGCCTATAGCAAAATCCTAAAAGTTTTACTAGAAGTCTGCTTTCCAGGAAGTTTTGTGGGTTGCTGACTAGGAGGCTGCCAGACACAAATATCTTCATGTCAATCACACTCCCTTGCAGGGTCTCGGCACCTCTGGGATCCAACTACTATCTCACACACTGAACAGCTAGGAACTGGAGGAGCACCCACAGCCCTGAACAGACGCCCTACTCCAAATCTTCATGGTTATCAAACTACTGCTGTTTTATAAAGGCACCTGGTGATGCCTCACATCCTTATTGTTCTTTTAAGCACCAGAAAAAAAAAAAAAAAAGTTCTGAGATCTGTACCTAGTGCAGGAAGGGTTTTGAGTGGGAAGTTTTCAAAAAAGGGAAAAGACAAAATAATTGTTCACACTCCCTTGTGATTTAGTGGGAACCTTTCTCATATTTCAAAATGCATCTTAAAATCAGATGTTACTATAGGATTTTTATGAAAACAGAAAACTAAATTGTCTGTATTTCTGATATAGTTTACTTTCAGCTTTTCTCACTAATATTGTAACTTTCATATATATCAATATTAATATTAATGTTTAATGATTAATATTTTACACATGGGCCTGGCATTATGGTGTTATTAATTTGATATTAGATAGTATACCTACACATACACAGATTGATTTCTGTATAAGTGAACTCTTCTTAATAAAAAAATATATATAATGATTATAAAAATCACTATACTTATATAAGAAAGTAAATGGGGATCCCTGGGTGCCGCAGCGGTTTGGCGCCTGCCTTTGGCCCAGGGCGCGATCCTGGAGACCCGGGATTGAATCTCACGTTGGGCTCCCGGTGCATGGAGCCTGCTTCTCCCTCTGCCTGTGTCTCTGCCTCTCTCTCTCTCTCTCTGTGTGACTATCATAAATAAATGAAAAAAAAAAAAAGAAAGTAAATGTTCTAGACACAAATGAACACTGGAGAACTGACAAAAAGTTGTCTAAACCATTATGTTGTAGATTGAGCTAGTTTGCCCTTGAGTTGAAAAGACAGATGATTAAATAATTAACTACATTGCTTTATGATCAGTGCTATAATCAAAGTATGGTTCGAGCACAATATTTGAAATAAACTTATGAAAGCAAAGTGAAGTGCTTTCCAAAACTGCTATTTGTTAAACAGGACTTTGAAAGAGAAATGGACTGAAGAACTTATATCCTGAGTCTACTGTGTACCAGTCACCATTTAATATATGATAGAATAATTTCCAAAAAGTGCTAATACTTATCTCAAAAAAGGTTAGAAATCAACTATTTGACTCTTCAAGCTTGGGGCAGCAGTTTATAATTCCTATTTATAGGACCATGTAAATTTTTTAAATATCTATGCTTGTTAAAAATATATAGAAACATCCATCCATCATGTAAAACTTGAAATAGAATATAATTATTTTCAACTAGCTTTTGAATAAGACTGTCTCATTTGAAGAATAATAAATTAAATAAAAAATGGCTAAAAGCAGTTCAAATATTTCATTATTTTTACACAAACAGAGATCAAGCCCATACAATATGCCACGCATTGTGCTAGCTACTAGTGATAAAGAGCAGTGAGCAAAACAGATATAACCTTGGTCTTTATCAAATTTATACTGAAATGTAGGGGACATAAACATTTTTTTAAAGCACAATGTAAGGGGATCCCTGGGTGACTCAGTGGTTTGGCGCCTGCCTTTGGCCCAGGGCTTGATCCTGGAGTCCCTGGATCAAGTCCCACATCGGGCTCCCTGCATAAAGCCTGCTTCTCCTCTGTCTGTGTCTCTGCCTCTCTCTCTCTCTCTCTATCCGTGTCTCTCATGAATAAATAAATAAAATCTAAAAAATAAATAAAGCACAATGTAATTTAATAATAGTATACTATAACTAATGATGATAATGATAATAATAGCCAACACATATGTAGCTTCTGATATATGACAAGTACTTTGTGTGCTTTATGTATTTTAACTCATTTAATACAGAGGTCAGAGAGGGTAAGTGCTGTAGAGAAACATCTGACAGGGCAAAGAGAAAGGAAGTATCTGTGTTAGAGGTGTTCATTGAAAAAAGGATGACCAGGGAGGTCCTGGTGGCTCAGTGGTTGAGCCTCTGCCTTTGGCTCAGGTTGTGATCCTGGGGTCATGGGACCAAGTCCCATATTGGGCTCCCTGCAGGGAGCCTGCTTCTCCCTCTGCCTGTGTCTCTGCCTTTCTCTTTCTCTCTGTTAATAAATAAAATCTTAAAACAAAAACAACAACAACAAAATAAAAGAGAATAACCAGGCAGGTCCTCACTGACCAGAAGCCATTTGACTATGCACATACCAAGGAATTCTTTTCTTTTCATTCTCTTTTCTTTTTTCTCTTTTCTTTTTTCTCTTTTTTCTTTCCTCTTTTCTTTTTTTCTTTTCTTTTCTTTTCTTTCTTTTCTTTTCTTTTCTTTTCTTTTCTTTCTTTCTTTCTTTTCTTTTCTTTCTTTTTTTCTTCTTTTTTCTTTCCTCTTTCATTCTTTCTTTTGAGAGAAAGAGTGAACTTAGCCCAGGTAGGGCAGAAGGGCAGGAGAGGGAGAGAGAATCTTAAGCAGTCTCCACACTCAGCAAGGAGCCCTATGCAGGGCTTGACTGATCTCATGATCCTGAGATGGTGACCTGAGCCGAAATCGAGAGTTGGTGCTTAACTGACCAAGCCACGCAGGTGCCCCTTTCTGGGAGTTTTCTAAGCTAAACTTCCAGATTTCTGCATAGTCAAATACCTGATGTTTTCATAGGCCATCAGTGAAGTCTTGGCTGGAGAAAAAGGAGAGCAATTAAAGATGAAATAAAAGAAAAGAGTAGAATAACAGGCTAAATGGACTTGGGTGTCATTAACAGCGCTATGGCACTTACTTCCAACACAGTGGAGAGTTGCTGAGGGATTTCTTTTTCTTTCTTTCTTTTTCTTTCTTTCTTTCTTTCTTTCTTTCTTTCTTTCTTTCTTTCTTTCTTTCTTCTTCTTTCTTTCTTTCTTTCTTCTTTCTTTCTTTCTTTTTCTTTCTCCTTCTTCTTTTCTTTTTAGAGAAATGGTATAGAAATTCTCTTCTGCTTGCTTCTGTCTTCTCAATGATATAGCAGATTTGTCACATAGTAGTGAGAATGAAGATGTTAAACATTTGAGAGAGGGGAAAGTATGAAGTAATTATAAGAGCATGAGAATCAAATGGACTTGATAAATGTAGTGGCATTAATTGTAGGAATATGCATCTCCTAGGGGTACTGCTAAGTAATTTAAAGTGTAGTCAACATGAATAAAATGAGAACCAGGTACAGAGGAGGAAGGTAGGGCTTAACCAAATTATTTTTGTATTTATTTTCACCTTTTTCCAAAAAAAGTATGATGAAGCCAGAGAGGGGCAAAAACAGGTGAGGGTAGACAAATGAACAATTATGTTGAGAGTCTTAGGTCTGATCTGATTTAGCACCAGAGGAAATAGGGACCGTAGTATTCTCGAGCTAGTATTTTGACATACTGATGTTTTCTTCTAACATAGGTACATGGAATTAAGACTTCTTACTGTATAGCTCACCAAGACTCAGATATTATGCAAAAGTTATACCATAATCTTAAGGAAACCCAGAAAGTATAGTTGAAAATATACCGTGCTTATACTTATTTTCAAGAGAACCATACAACCTAAACCCAGAGAAGTTATAAAAACTGCAGTTTGTTGTTATATTGTAGAAAGCATGTTGGATATATAGAGTTGATATCAAGGAACTTTTATTAATAAATCTGTGAGTGAACAGATATGTTTTTCCTGAGGATTCAGAGACATTTCATCAACATTTTCCCAAACAGAAATCTGATCTGTGATACCTACATCAAAAAGTTGTTCTGTTTTGACATTTCTTTTATATCTCTGATATTCTTCTGTATATTTACACTTTACTTGTATACAGAGAACCTATTTTATTAAAGTATCTACTCAGATTCTCTTTGTTCCTTGTCTCTATGGAGCTGGAACAGCTACTGACATCAAGGCAAACGCACTCGCCTAACTTCAAAGCAGTCCTGAGTCTGAATCAATAGGTATTAGAATTAGAACAATGCATAAGAATGAGCAGAAATTTAAGAAATTTACATCAGATTTTGAGGCATTGTTATGAATGCCTGAGAATGTGCTTTATTATTGGGGTAGGTAATATGCTCTGAAAGATCGATAGAGGATTATTCCTTATTGTTCGCTAGCTCCTTTCACTACCATAGAAGTTGATAGCGATTCTTTTCCTTAATTCTACACAGTATTCATCATTTATAGTATGTTACTGAACCATATTCATATGGAGAAGGTGGAGAAAGTACTGGTATATAACTGGGATATACTGATTCCTGGTTAACTGGAAGTTACCAAAAAAGATTTGAGTTGATGGCTTTGCATTTTTTTCATGCCACAGATTGATTCATACCAAGTAATCTATTTCTAACAATGCTTACTTCTTTCAGTTTCAGTTTGAAACTGCATTTTGCCAACACGTATGAGTATCTGTCTATATTATGTTTTTTGGTTTCATTTAACATTTTTGTACGTTGTTCCCTTAGCAAGTTTTTACTGGTGCTCTGCTCAGAAAAATCTCTCTTAAATGATGTGAAGTTAATTCTGGTCAATTACATGCTTTCTCCCAGATACTCCACAAACCTTTATAAAACCACAATATTTCAGCCTGTCCACTTCTCTAACTACCTTTTTTCCCTCCTACACTCACCAGCTAGATGACTTTTGCCTACATTCTATGTTACTATTGGTCAATTACTTACTGGCTTGGAAGTTGGGGAATCCAAATTTACTAGTCTTTTCTTTTACAGATAATTTTCAATATATAATAAAGAAATAGGATAGAAGTATTGTTTCAAAGTTGAAGTTATATTCACTAAGAATTTCCCGTTTCCATAGGGCAACTTAAAAATAATATCATAATACATAGTAATTGTCTATATTAATTTTTTAAAAGGTTTTATTTATTTATTAGATGAGAGATGAGTCCAAGAGGGGTGGGGTGGGTGGGGGGACAGGCAGAGGGAGAAGGAGAAGCAGACTTCCTACTGATAAGGGAGCCTGACTCCTGGCTGGATCCCAGGACCCCGACATCATGACCTGAGCAGAAGGCAGCTGCTTAACCGACTGAGCCAACCAAGAGCCCCTGTTTATTTTAGCTTTGATTAACAAGTATATTTGAGTAGTTTACTAGAAAATAAATGGTATTGTGTAGAATTTCAACAAATAATTAGTAATTTATCTTTTCACATTGTCATGTTTGCTTAGGTCTGGTATAAATTTCATTATTCTTAATTGTTTGTGACAAATTTAGTAGCACAGTGAAAGCATATGAAAGAAACATCTCAAAAATACTTCATTGGATTTTTTTAACCCAACCCATTAATTATAAAACAGCAAACACTAATATGACTATATCCTAGATAATATTTTTTATGAGAGTCATGAACCATCTACCACCCACTTATGATACTGTATGAAAATATATTTGTTTCCCTTGATATTATAGCACTGAAGTATGTGGTGTATGTTTTGGTTACGGTCACATTTTTTTTTTCAATTTGGAAAGAATCATGGAGAAATAGGAAAAATATATTAATTTAGAAAGAAATTTCCATTATTTCTATAGAAACTGTTGTATCATCACTAAAAAGATGGTTTCTATTTCTATAGAAACTCTTTTATCTTTTACTAAGCACTGTTATTCTATTCCTTATATGTTCCCAAGGCAATGGGAAGGCATTAAATGCCCCCCAATAGATATATTGCTTTCCTATTGCTGCAATAACAAGTTATCACTAACACAGTGGTTTAAAATGACTCAAATTTGTTAGCTTCTATAAGGTTAGAAGTCTGATATAAATCATGAAAAACTGAAATGTAGGTGTTAATAGAGCTATATTCTTCTCACGTGAGACTGGAGAGAGTCTGTCTGTTTTCTTGCCTTTTCTAGCATCTAGAGACCACCTACATGCCTTGGATCGTGGCACCCTTCTCCCATCTTCAGGGCCAGAAAGCTTGTCCTCTCTGACCATTCTTCCATTGTCATATGTCCTTCTGACCACAGGAAAAATGTTCTCAGCTTTTAATGACCCATGTGATTAGATCAGGCCCAAATGGATAAATCCCTCTGTTCAACATCCTTAACTTAAACACAACTGCAAAGTCATTTTTTTCCATGCATGGCAATACACTCTCACAGGTTTAGGTGATTAGGATGTGAACATTTTTGATGGGCAACTTTTCTGTCTACCCCATACTGTATGTAAGAAAGACATGCAGGTTTTACATCACATTTACCAAAAAAATAACAAGAAGAAAAGTTTGGGGTGGCGGGCACAGAGGGGGGCACTTGATGGGAGTTATTCTGTATGTTGGCAAATTGAACACCAATAAAAAATAAATTTCTTGTTAAAAGAATTTTTTGAAATCATCACGTGAGCTCCTTTAAGAAGAGTATAATTAAATGGAATTCAATAGGTAATTATTTTATAAACAAATACTACAAATACAACCTTTTATTTCTCAAGATGAAAGGTGGAGTAGGGACCAAAAATTACTTCCTATGATAATATTAAAGAGAAAATGACTGTCTTCTTTTCCCTATTTTCTTCCCTCCTCTCCGACCCCCTTCCCTACCCAGAAATAATGATATATTTGTGTTTGGAATAGAAGGAAAAAATGTTGTTTCATAAATCAGTTCATGACTCTTTCTTACAAGTTTTATCACTTTAACATAACTTTACCTTATTTTAGCTTTAAGCATTTTTTCCTAAAAGCTTGCAATGCTGATAATCAATTCTCATTTGTATAACTGACAAAGTGGGAAGATTCTATGTGTTAAGGTAATGCATTTTAAACACATAGGTTGTGCAAAATAGCCCAAACGCCATAAAACTGCTTTCAATTTGTTCATGTTTTAGGGTGTCACATTGAGACCAAAGGAGCTTCATTCGATCATGATTTAAGGTGACTTGTACAAACTATGTAGCTTGTACTTACTTAAATACTATAAAATCATAACAGTTATTGGGACTATCAGGGTCATGAGAGAAGATTAGTGGTAAGAGCAAATTCAATGATCTTTGAATATTGATTGTTCAATTGCAGGTCTAGTTCAGTGGCTTTTTCCTTTTTTGACATGCCTTCCCTTCACTGTTCAACCATCCAGTTAATGAGGCAATGCAGTAATTTCAATATACAACAAATCCTGATTTGCTGCCAATAGTTTCTGTCTCCATGCAGTTTCACTGGCATAGCATTAGTATTTGACTGATGTACTCGGATGCCATTCCCTATTCCTTTCAGCTGCTTTCATTCTCCCATCACTTGTCATCACCAGAGAGGTGTATTTGTCTGTTCGTTTGTTGAGTGCCACACTGGATTACAAGGTCCATGGAGAAAGGCATGTTCACCACCATATCCCTAGTCCCTACGTTACTGTCATACAGTGGGTGCTCAGAAAATATTTGATTAATGATTCACATGCTTACGGGCACCTGGGTGGCTCAGTGGCCATGATCCAGGGTCCTGAAATTGAGCTCTGCATCAGGCTCCCTGCTCCATGGGGAGCCTGCTGCTCCTTGGCTTGTCCTCCCTTGCTCTCTCTTTCTCTCTCTCTTTCTGTCAAAAAATAAAACAAACAACAAACAAACATGCAAAAACTATAACCAATCAATTTCAAAGTCAAAAAAAGATTTAATAAAGATTTTACAGGGACCACATCAATTTTATATTGCCTGAAAATATTGCCTTTTATGTCACGTACATATTGTAGAATAAATGTTTCCATTGCACATACTCTCTATACAGTGGTAGTTTTGTTAACTCAGTGACTCACATGTTGATGCCATATTGAATTAACACTTCTATGCTCTCGAGCTATATAATCCTATGTGAATTCATTTGTTGCAAATATACTTTGAAAAGTCCTTAAGGAGCTAAGTAATTTCTACTCATTAGCAATATAATTTATCTCTTGATTCTTCAAATTTAGGTGATCCCTAATGTTTTCCATAGATTTCTTACTATTTGACGATAAATTATAATCCTATAAAATCATTTCTATGTCAACCTGTATAACTGTGTTAGTATAAGTTGATCCATAATTGCCATAAAATCTATTGTGGGATATTAAACACCAGGGATGTAGTTCTATTAAAATCATACAAAGCTTATGTACTCAATTGTAATTTAAAAAAATAGCCATTTGGTATGATGCACTTTTGACAGTTAAGACTGCCAAAAAAAGCAATGCAGATAACTCTATTTTAATGCAGATTAGATCTGCATATTCAAAGATTTAACTTTCTGAAGTAAAAATCACATGGAATATGCCTCACAATGGAAATGACTTGAAGATTTTAGCATTTTTTCATGATGGAAAAATGACAACTTTTTTTATAGCTAAAATTTCCTTTGCTCAGACTTTTGGAAACTTTTGTGGTAGGTATGGTACATACATAGCTTAACATTAAATACTTGACAATTTAAAACTATTCAGTCATGCTATTTACTTTTCTTAACTTTTTTCTCTACATTGACAGCATTTAAAAATCAAATTTCCAATTTTTTATTTATTCCATATAGATATAATATTCCTGCTTCGATAAAACACAATGTTTAATACTGGAAGCATTTCCTACTCCATCTCACTAAGTTCATAAAATCACTCTATCGGCAGTGATACAGATTTTATGTGCAGGAGTGTATATCGTATACATGTACCATATGTATGACAGACATGGATGTCGATAGACTTCCTTCTTCTCTTAGAATGGAGCAAACTACTTTTTCCTTCTCAAAATCATTTTCCTCATGTAGGATCACCACTCTGGATATCATCCTTCTTTCTTTTCACAGCACCCTACTTCTGCCATTAATTCTGGTCTCTCCCACATCATCTGTCCACAATTTGTGAATTCACTCCTAACAACATTCACATTTAATGTAATACTGTCTCTTTTAGGAAAATCTATTTGTTACGCACAAATTATTCTCCAAATACTTTCATCTTTCTGTAAAAATCTCAAAAGATTAAACATATGCTGACTCTATACTCTTGATACATTTATCACTCCACCCACCAAATATTATTTATGCCTTAAAATCCCACTGGCACACATCTTGCCATATTTGCCAATGATATCTTGAGGGCTGTAATTTAACTGACACTCTTCTATACTCATAAAGCAATGGGCAAGTTGGAGAGGTTTTGGGCCTAAAAGGCATGTATAAGCTGAATTCCATGGCATGTAGGTCTCAGCATTTGTGATGTTTGGTTGAAATGTTGGAGAGTTTGGGTATCTGAGTTACAAACCAATGAAAGCACCCAGATCAGTAATAATAAGACCAAAAATCAATAACAAGAGTATGTAGGCACACTTGACAGGTTTTTGTCTAACATTGATTTTTTTTCTGACGTGTATTATGATCAATGTCCAGTTTATCATGATCAGATATGGTATTGGCTTTTTAAAAAATTTTTTTTCTGAATGTGATTTTTAACTTACTGAATGGAATTTTTAAATTCTTTGTTTATTTTTTAATCTTCCTTTCAGTAGTTTATACTATTGGACTCACCCTGGAGGAGTAATTTTAATATTTTGGAGAAGATCAAAGGAAGAACATAGATTAATTGTCTATACTTTGTAACCTAAATACTAAGGAAGTGTTTTAGATGGTAGAAATTTAGGCTTATATGGAGACCATACCAGATGGGTAGGTGCTAGAACCATAAGACAACATTTTTTTTGAAAGACTTTATTTATTAATGAGAGACACACAGAGAGAGGCAGAGACATAGAAGGAGAAACAGAACCATAGGACAATTTATGGTTAATGAATCTCAGGAAAGTATGAACCAAAAATCGATAAAGAAGGAAGGAAACATTATTAATTAATTAATTAATACATATAAATGAGTATTTATATGTATGGAGGTAAGATATACTCATCTTTAATATAGGAAAAGGGAATGGGCAAGTATTTTTAAAGTTGATGTAAGGTGTGAATTGGCCGAGTGCCTTGAAATTAGAGAAATTAAAATCCCAGGTAAAATGGAGACCCATTTAGTGGTTGATTTATCAGACAGGAGTTTAAAGAAGAGTTGTTTGAGGAAGCTATCATGTCTCAGTTAAACCAGCTGTCTGGGACTTATTGATGTGATGAATGTTTTATTGAATGTCTCTTTTAAGGGCCCAACGTTGTGTATTTTGAGAAGTGAAATGTGTGTCTTGTCATTGTCAAAAATGTCTGGAACTCTAAGTGGGGACAAGTGGATGCTGATGAAGGCTTGTATTATAGCTTTGGAGCATGTAGAGACATGTGTGACCTTGATTTATATTTTGGGTAATTGTGAGGTGAAAGACTTCTAAAGTTATTTACTCTGCAAGAGACAACTCCAAGGTAATGTCCCAAGTTTGTGAAGATGTGTAGATGAGGCCCCTTGTTGGCCAAGATATCTAGCATTGAGATGACTGTCTTAAATTTTGGCCATTTGGGTTCATCTTGAGGTCTTTTATCAATTACTTTTTGATAACGGGATGGAGTCCGTTATCCATTCTCATTCTAGAATGAGTCCGTTACTCATTCTACTGAGTCCCAACACTTGTGATAGTTGGAATGCCATCCATAGAGTCAATGAACTCTCATTATTGCTCAATCAGTTGATCAAGAGATTTCCCATATAGCCAAGGATCTGGGTAATGGGTACTCTCCCTTAGCACTGTGGCATCTGGCAGACAACTGAGGACAGTGGAGGCTACTACCTCCTACAGATGAAATATGGCAGATGGCGTGGGTTTGACTCTATTTTCTGTCAAGGAGGACTTGGCAGCCATGTCCAGCTAATAGGCTGCTGCTTTCATGATCCATTTAAATGGGCAAGTGGGTATGAAGGTTCACAGGCTTAGGGTCTGTGAGAGCATCTTTTTTTAAAAGAGTTTAGTATGTGGTCTGTAATTGCTGCTTTAATGGCGGATAGCATGGGGGCAAGTAGGACAATTATTTGTATTGGAAGTCCCTGGGCAATTTCTGGCCATCAACATCATGGTTTTTGGAGCTCTTACAATAAAGGAGTCTCTGAGGGCACTGACAGGAGTGCTAATATTAATTCGGATATTTTGAAGCCTTCTACTAGAGAAGATCACATTTAGGGTGGTCTGATTTGTATTTAGCAACATCATGAGGTTGAGTAAAATTGAGGAATGTGTTACCTTGAGAACTCAAAAAGGACTAAATAACACTGTACTTACATGTCTGTAAGGAACATGTCAGACAAATATTTCTTGGAGAAGGATGTCATCAATGTAATGTCATACCTTTGCTCCTAGAGAAAGATGAGGGAGAAAAAAAAAGAAAATGAAGATGAGGGTAGTTAAGATCTCAACTGTAAAGATTGTGTTGGCAAATTTCTTGAGGTATCCTAAGGGTAGCCTAGTAAAGGTGTACTACGTCTTTTCAGAGGTGAAGGTGAACTATGGTTGAAAGAGCCTGCTGAGATACACAATGAATAGAATGTATTAGCTGAATGTATAAATGCAAAATATTTATCAGTTATTGATTAGATAGAGTCAGTCAAAAACAAAAAGATAGAGTCAGTCACTTTTATAATATTGAGTTATTAGGTATGGGACCCTTAATGGATGAGACCACAGTATTAAGGTTATAATAAACTACCATGAAGCATAATTATTTATTATTTTTATTATTATTATTTTATAAGTTTAAGAACATGAAAAAAATGGTTTGTGAAGTGGTAAGTAGTAGAGAAAGTCATATGTTAATTAGTGAGGCCCTAAATAATAAGTTAATTTTTTAAGATGTTGTTTTAACTTGTATTGGGCCATATTAACTGTTTTTACCTGGGGGTTTGTGGGGTCCTACTCTGTCAAGCCAGTGTGGAAATGTCAAAGGTTTAATTAAATTTATATTTATTACACATTTTGTCAGAGTTTCTATTTATGGAATATCTAAGGCAATGTGCACTGTGGCTATGGAAAACATAGTCAAGGCTATAGTTGAAATATATCTATTTTTTTCTTTATGTGTAGTTACTTTCCTAAGATTATAGGGTATAATGTTTAGATTTAGTGTGATCTCAGGGATAAGTGTAATTTAAACCCCAGTATTGATTAAGTACATGAAGTTTTACAAATCAGTACACTTATTTTTATTTTTTTATATTTATTTAGTCATGAGAGACACACACAGAGAGAGGCAGAGATATAGGGAGAGGGAGAAGCAAGCTCCCTGTGGGGAGCCCAATGTGAGATTCGATCCTGGGACTCCAGGATCATGACCTGAGCCAAAGGCAGGCACTCAATCGCTGAGCCACTGAGGCATCCCCAGTCAATACACTTTAGCAAATGTAAAAGTTCATTTAGGACCTTTATTGTAGCACAAAACCCAAATCAATCAGCACTAAATTGTTTTAGTAGGTTTTGGATTTCTAATTGGGTCAAGTTTTGGAACTTTGTGTTTTTTTTTTTTTTTTTTTTGGAACTTTGTTTTAATTTAATAATAATATATAAATATTTGCCTTCTTCTTCTCCCTCTTCCTCTTCCTCTTCATCTCCTTCTCCTTCTCCTTCTCCTTCTGCTTCTCATTTTCTTTCTCCTTCTCCTCTACCTTATTCTTCTGGTCACTGGAAATGCTTTGTGTGGAAGTAGGGCAGAGGTTCTCTTCACCCAGGTCACATTTATGTTTTGTTTTGTTTTTTGTTTTTTGTTTTTTTCTAGACAGCTTCAAATCAATTTTGTCAGCATTTGAAGCCTCTCCCATGGCCATGGTTGTACACTTTTAAGGAGCCCAGGGTTAACTTGGGTTTGGATGAAACACTTCACTGTACCACAGGCGTACAGTGGTGTTTTCCCCTGTGAACTCTGAGCTATGCCTGCAATGGTGCCCTGCAGTCCACTGGGCCCACAACCTAGAGGTTGGCCATTGAAAGCACCCTTTCTACAGCCCTACCTTTTCTCACCCTGGGGGGTTCCCACACCACTCCTCATTCGGGGCTTCTAGCTACCTAACCACGTGTTTTTACTATTTGATAACTCATGCCTCATTGGGAAAGGTTCCCAAAGCTTGTCTGGTAGGCAGTTGTCTCTCATCCTGTCTTCCCAATCCACCTCCAAAAATGAGGTTTGTATTTAGAAAACTAAAGCAGCTCCTCAAATTGCCTAATTTGAATAATTATGTTCTGGGCATAAGGAATATCTTTAGTTGTTTGGTATCTAGACCTGGGCAATTAGGGCCAGCATGTGTGGCCTCCGGAGTGTGAGAATCTGATTAGGGAAGGCTGGCACATGGATCTAATCAGCTGCTCCTAAAGGAGAATTGACCTCCCAGTAGCCAAGGAGGTCAAAACTTAGTCAAAACACCATTAAAAACAAATAAAACAAAATAAATCTATATTCTGGGTTATAATCATTATAATACTAAATACACACAAATATATATCACACATATATTTGGAAAATTTGGCAATTTTCTATTTAAACATTCATATGCCAAGACAAACTATATTGTTTACTTATTCTAAAACTCTTTTAGGAGCTTCAGTAGGATTTTAGAATTTTCTTAATATTGTTTCTCTTTCTTACTGAGCTTATTTCTAATTTTTAATTTTTTTTTCTCTTTACTTAACTTTTACAGCTCATTATGATTGCCATTTTTAGGTTCTTCCTATTAGTAAAAAAAATATATATATATATATTTAATTTTGATTTTATCAAAATCAAAAGATATATATATATATCTTTAAAATTTTTATTTTATCAGGGATATTTAACATTTTTATATGATATGGATTTGTGCAGTGATTTTTTTTTTACTACAATATTTTGATGTTTCCTAATATTAAAGCATCTTGTATTTCTAGAATGAATAATCTTTTTTTTTTTAGTTTCTTTTTTTTAAATTTTATTTATTTATGATAGTCACACACAGAGAGAGAGAGAGAGAGAGAGAGAGAGAGAGGCAGAGACACAGGCAGAGGGAGAAGCAGGCTCCATGCACCGGGAGCCCGACATAGGACTCGATCCCGGGACTCCAGGATCGCGCCCTGGG